>NW_010254618.1:40187-55674 GCF_000690775.1 Eurypyga helias
AGTAGTGCTGAGGATGTGTCATAAATAATGCTATGTTTCTCTCTGCTTCCTCCACTAGCTGCTTTCTTCTCAGCCGAGGCACAATACAGCGAGGCAGAGCTCCTTCATCTTTTATTCTGATTGATCTGAATCCATATTGCCCAGTGACACTAAAGCAATTGGGGAAGGAAACCAAAGGTAATTTTGTCTTTTCTCTTGCTTTAAAAAACAATATTTTGAGACATATACACGTGGGCTTTCACCTGTGTGTGCACACACTCACACATGCACTCTGGGTGCCTTTGGTGGCACCGCTTACCTCGATCCAGGCTGTTCTGTGCAGCACTCCTTGTACATTAAGAAAAGAACTTGTCAATAGAATAAAATGAAGCAGAATTACACCAGGGTGTAATGTATGAGATGGAAATTTGCTGTTGGTGCAGTAGACACATGGGTGCATTCATGCAAGATGCATCCTACAGCAGTTTGTCTGTGAAGGGATTTCAGTGCCTCCTTGACTTCTCCCAGCACCCTCAGAGGAGGGATGAGCCCTTGTGTCTGCTGCCTACAAGTTGAACCAAATGTGGTATGGAAAATACAGAAACCGAGGTCAGTCATTCTCCAGCTCTGACCTGGATCCCTACTCGCAGTGCAGAACAGTGCCCACGTCCCTGGTGAGATACCCAAACCCCAGGTGAGCTGGTGGGCTGTTGCAGGACCCCCACCCACAGCAGGGAGCCCACGTGTGCTGCTGGGGCCATCTGGCCCCCTGCACCTCAGGCGGAGTGTGTGCATTGCCATGTTTCTCTGGCTGGGGCTGAGCCTGGACTCCATGCTTGGGGCAGGTGGCTGTGAACAGGCCAGGAGCTGAGCCCGAGCCTGGTATTTGCTCAGGGCTTGGAGGGGAAAAAGGGAAACAAAACTTTCCCTATACAGTGTTTTGAAAACATGCACTTGAAAGTGGTGAGGGATAATCATCGCCTGCTTTTAAAATTGCTTTTGATTTGCTTTATGGAAATGGAGTTTTCCCATCCCCTGCTTGCCTGGGTCTGGCTGCACACTGTGCTTTGCTGCTCCCAGCAGCACCTCCCAGGATCCCACCTGCAGGCAGGGCTGCAGCATGGCTGGCTGCCCCTCATCTCGCAAGGCATGGGCAGGAATTACAGCTCCAAATCACTGGTGCACCTAGGGAGCCCCAGGAAAAGCCACCCAAGGCACATGGAAGCTGTTGGGGTCCTCCCCGTGCAGGAGCTGTGCTGACCACAGTGCCCTTTCCCTGTGGGCCACTCTCGCCTGCAGTTGCACTTACCCTGCTGCCTGGTCACTGGGGCAAAGAGTTTGGATCTCCCTGCACTGAACTTGGAGGGACACGATGAGAAAAACCTCGAGTTATGCCCCAGATGCTTTTGGTACAGGAAAAACTCAGTTCTTTCACTTTTGAACTTTCTGTAATGCGTGTTTGCAACGCTTGCCACAAGACAGACATGGTTAGGGCTGGGAGTTTTGGGCAATGGTGAAACAGTAACGTGCAATTACTGACATAAATTAATTTTTCTTAGAAATCTTCAGGAATGCTTTAAACTTTGCAGGAAGTGCTCAGGCCTCAGTAGACTCTACATAATTTTTATTTTGCATTTCCATGTAAGATGTATGGGAACTGGATGCTGAAATACACATAAAAACTTTGTCTCAAACATCATAACCTGGAGTAACAAAAAAACCTGCCATGTAAACTGGGGATATGGGGAGTGCTGTCTGGTATCTGAGCACAGGTTTGAGGGACAGAGCTACAAAATATTGGGGTTTTGTAATATGAAGAAAATGGCTCTTCCTCCAAACGTGGCTCTGGCAGCGGGGCTGCTGCACGTGGGAGGCACTGCCACGTGGCCAGTGGTGCATGCGCGGTGACGGGGTGAAGGTGTAGCTGCCCCTCTGCACCAGACCGTCTGTCTCCAAGATCCTGTGAGGAAGGAGGGAGCAATTATTTTCTCTCTCCAGGCTCTCTCGGAGGTGCTTGGGCACCCCCAGGTATCTGCTTTCCAGGAATGCAATTTGATCTGTGGAAAGGCGAGTGTGTCAGATTAATGGGAAGAGCACATGGCACAGATCCAATCTTTTTTATATGAGTCATAATTCCCTTATAAAATGCAGTGGCTATGCTGAGTTAAGGATACACATCCATTTTGTCACGTCAGGCTGGGGTGTACTTCAATGTGTGTATATGGGGGGGTTGTATGCCGTATCCTGGATCTGTCCCCAGACACCAGGCTCTGCCGGAGGAAAAGGAAAAGGCTACAGTGAGTAACTGCCCTGCCAAAGAGGAATACTTGTTTTTCTTTATTAATAACTTCGTTCTGAAAATCAATTAGCTGGCTGAGGCAGCCCAGCAAGTCCCTCGGTAGCTATGGAGATGGACTGAGGAGCTGGGGGAGAAAAGTGCAGTTTATTCATGAAAATTCCAAATTTTATGTTCCACTATTTTTAGTCTTTTAGAGTCAATTATACACTGTTTTAATTAGAAATGTTTATGGGTGCTGTCTGGACAGAACAAGCTGTACGCTCCTTTCCTCAGCTCCCGCACCCCATACTCATGCTCTGCTTTGGTGCCGCTTTTGGTGCGAAGCGAGCAGGGATTTGAGTGTGAAACGTGCAGAGTGCTTCCTGTTTCTATTGAAGTAACAATTTTGCCCTGGGAGCCAAATGAGAAAAGCTGATGATTTAAGCATGGAGTAGGATAATTAGCACCAGGCTGGTGGGGTGCTTCATGGACCCCCTTGCAGCCATGGGGTCTCCCTCCAGCCCGTGGCTGTGTGCTGCTGGTAATCCCCTGCTGTGCTGGGGCCGATGGGCAGGTTGTGCAGGCAGTGATGCTTCCTGTTTTCCAGCTGGGATGTAAAGGTCTGTGCTGAGTTGATCCCTTGGCACCAGGGATGGGGCCTGGAGGTGGTTTATCCAGGTTGGCGTTCAGAAAACTGGGTGACACGTTCCCCAGTGTGGTGCTGGACCATTTCTGGAGTGGGGAAGTGGCACAGGGACACAATTCCACCTCACAGGTGCCCTGCTGTGGGCACACGCTTCGCAGTATCGCAAGGTCGTCTGAATCTGCTTCTCGAGGTGGGACGTTGAGGGCTCCTCAGGGACAAGGTGTTTTCTGGCAGCAGCATGGCAGCCCCAGCACTTGAGGGTCCGTGTCTGCTCTCTTGGCAACATCCTTGTAGGCATCTTGGCCAGGAGAGATCATACCTCCTTTGGCCAGGGGTTGCGGTTGGAGCATCACATTTTTCTTAGCACTTTCCAAAAGGGATTTGATCTAATATTGGAGAAAACATTTTGCTTTGAACGTGGCAAAAATATTTGCAAAATCTTCCATGCAAAAGAGGTTTGAAAGGAAGCTGCTTTACTTTGAAAACTTCCCTGTAGAGGACTTCAAAATCCTGCTTTTAAAGCTCAGTATTTTATTCTCTTTGATACGTAGATCGTGCTGCATTGCATGGCAGTAGGGCCTGGATCCTTTGGGTGGTCTGTCTGTGGCACAGCTGTGAGCCTTCATCCTCAGGGTCCATGGGGGTGTTTGTGGGACAGAGGGTGTGTGGGGTGCTGGGGAGAAGCCTGGGAGGAGAGGGGTGGCTGACCCTCCCCTTGGGAGTGGTAAGGGGTCATTTCTTGCATGGTATCAATGACAAACGATATATCTGGTTGCACTTCAGAAGGACCTTGGAACGAGCAATGGAGGAACTGGCTGCTGCAAGGGATTGCCCGGGTTGCCATGGCTTGCTGCATGCAGAACGCTGCAGCTGCTGGCTTGTAAATCGATACCGGGGGGCACTGGGGAGAGGTGCTGGACCTGTAGATCAGTGAGTGTGTCCCTGTGGCTCAAAGCCTGAACTGCAGCCAGTGCCAAACCAGCAGTGGATCCAGGAGGTCTGAAGGTGCTCGAACTCTCCCAACTGCCTCCCCCACGTACACCGGTGGCTCCAGCAACCCAGCACCCTCTGTCCTGTGGGAGGGATGAAGCAGAGGGGTGATCCCCCCAGGGTCCTGGACCCCTAAGGCTGCTGCTGGGCAGGTGGGAGGGCACATGGAGCAGAGACACGCTGCCTCCAAGTAGAAACTGTAAAAAAAACCAGTTTAAATCCATAAATACCATGAAATTCAAACTGCTGCCTGACTAAAGCTGTAGCAGAGGATTGATGGTATAGGTGGCATCTCCGAGTCCTCTGGAGATTTCCACATCCAGCCTGACTGCTTTGCAAGGCAAAGCATGTTTTTCTAGCAGCTCGCTTTCTGCAGTTTAACCTGGCCATGGAAAATCAAGGTCTCCCGTTCACACTTACACCTTTTCACCAGCCGGATACATGGCAGGAACCAGCGTAAGTGGCAGTTTTGTTGGGAATGCAGGAAAGCCTCAGCATGGTGCTGATGTTCCAAATACAGGTCCTGAATCTATTCGTGGTCGCGTAGCAGTGTCAATCAGGACTAACAGCCTCTGTCGGTGTAACGCAGCCCCCAGAGAGGTTCTTTTTTCAGCAGTGAGCAGGGTCAGAACTTAAAGCCATATTTGTCTCTGGAACTAGAAGCGGCAGATTTTTCCTTGTGAAAAGAAGCGATCTTGGGAAGCAGTTCTATGTGTGTGTCCAAAAGACCCATTTTCTGGCAGGTAACTGCCCAGATTTACTCCTGAAGACCTCCTTACAAATTTAATTTAATAAAAAATAGGGGTAAAGACCCCCCCTCCCAGCTTGCAGTGTGCCCCTGCCTTGGGTACCCTGTGGGTGCTGGAGGACTTTGCTCAGAGGAAAACCTGGATTGCTCAGCTCCAGAAATATCAGCATGGTCCAGCTGATGGTAACAGCGTACACGGTGTTTATAGAATATTCTCCTTATCGTTTTGTTTCCTTTTTTCCTATTCTGTACAGCCTCCCTTGCTATTTCTGTAATGACCAAGGCCGGTGCACACCCCTCCAGCTGAGCAGAGTGATGCTTCCTGGGCTCTGGGCTCACCTCACCTGCTCTCTCGATCCACGGCTGGTTTCAGCCTCCGTTGGTGCGCCGTGTCCTTGTGCCTTCGGTCCCGCTCCAGCCTGCACTGGGCTGTGCCAGCCAGTGTCCTGGGTGGGCGAGCGAAAATGCTTGTGAGTGTCTGGGGGAGGACAAGGTGTTGCAGAGCGACAAACCTATGACATTTTGTATAAAATCTGCAATTTCATCCTCTATTTTTTTACAAAGCCATTCATGAGCATGTTTATGGAAAATCCAGTGCCGGTTCCTGCTTAACCCGTGGTTATGATTTCTCCTTTGTCATCCTCAGCACTCTGTTTCTTGCCTCAGCTTCTGCCCCATCTGTGTGATGCTTCACCCTGCAGCACAGAGCTGTGTTTGGGTGTGGGTCTGGGGAGGCCTCTCTGTGTCACTTTTTGGGCAGAGCCTTTGCCTGAATGCCAATGTAAATGCAAGTCAGAGCAAACGTGGTGGGGTACCAGGGCTATAGCAAAAGTGAGCACAGCTTATGTCCCAGTGTTGGCTTTGATTTCAAGGTGAGCAAAGAAAGAAAACCCCCGTCCTCTTCCTGCCTTGCTCTGCTGATGGCTTTTGGCAGGAGCTGAAGATTAAAAACATTAGGTTCATCCAAGGTGCGTGGCATCCCAGTGCCTGGCATCCTGGCTATGCCATCAGCCACTGCAGAAAGCTTTTTGGTTTCAGGATGTGTGCTTAAGGTTTTAAAAGGTTGCAGTGGTAATTGGCGGCTCGTGGAAGGAAAGATACTGTTGCACTGGAAATGCTGGGGCAGACAGTTGTAGAATCATAGAGTGGTTTGGGTTGGAAGCCCACCTAGTCCCACCCCCTGCCATGGGCAGGGATACCCTCCACTAGACCAGGTTGTTCCAAGCCTCATCCAGCCTGGCCTTGAGGACTTCCCAGGAGGAGTTCTACTGCCTTACAACCTTGGCTTTGTGCTGCGAAGACATTTTTTTTCTCTGCATCTGAATGTATCTTGGGTTATATGTTGGTTGGTGACAGTGGGTGGCCCCAGACCTGCGTGTGCTGGTGACAGCCGCAAACTCTGGGCTGGTCCCGGGCTGAGAGAAATATCTGTATCCTCTGCTGCAAAGGAGCACGCTCAGTGCATCAGACGTTCAGCAGAAATGTCACCGAGCCAAATTTAGATGTGCTGCCAGAGGGCAAACAGAGGAGACAAACTGCTCCTGTTTGCACTGGGTGCCCGCTTGGTCTCCTGCTTCTGGTGTCTATTTTTTGTGTGTGAGACGCAGGACGTGCTCCATGTGCTGGGGTGACGTCAGTGCTGAATTACTGCACACAGCACCCTCACCAAGGAGCAAACATGTTGCACCAGACCTGGTACAACCAGGAGCAGGACAGCCCACGGACAGAACCTAGGGACACCTGAGTTAGCTTAGAGCAGCATCTGCTCGAGGCTGTCAGGGACCTGTTAAGGTTCACATCCCTGGTGTCATAGTAGATAGGGAAAAGCTCCCCTTTTTCCATTTAAAAAAAAAAAGCGCATAATTCTCTGTCCTGACTTGAATACTTCAGCTGCAACTCAGTATTTGTGCCTGCTGCGGTAGTGCTTTGTCTTGGTGTCCTCCCAAGTGTGGTGCTCCCCACCTCTCCCTAGTCGAAATTTGGATGTTGCAGCTGTTGTGTGTGGAAGGTGGGAAGAGCTTCCCTGAGCTTTGAATTGCAAAATCAAAGGAGAGGCTAATTCTGTGGAAATAAACAGAAAATATTTATGGTGGTTTTGCATTTGGAAGGTATGGTGGTGATTTGGATTAGTACTCTTGGCTGTTTCACAGTGCTGGTGGCCAGAAATAGTCCTGTTTTATGGGCAGAAGAAAGCATATAGAACAGCTTAGTACAATTTTGGAGAGAATCCTTTAAAAATTAATTGTTTCTGCCCCAGAAAAGATTACCCGTTGGAGAGAGTTGCTCTGGAGCATCTTGTGCTCTCTTCTCCTTGCCACTAGCCATTTGTTTAAATATTTCCGCAGCATTTGGGGCACTGTGGATGGGGCAGGCATAGTTACGGCACGTTATTTTGGTATATTCCTCCTATATGATCTGCCTGCGAGTCTCTCCACTCCCAGATGGGCTCCTTCTCTCCCTGCAGCCCCTGGGAGGATGAACATGGCCATTGGGGTGATCCCAGAGCTCCGTTCCCTGGGAGAGGGGAGCTATGTGCGGCTTTTGTGACAGTAAGGTGACCTTAAGAAATAAAATGAAATCTGGGCTTTGTGGCTCGCATGTAAAACAAAGAGATGTCCCAAGTGCTTGCCTGGTTTAAAGCTGCCTCTACCGCATTTAGGGGTTTGTGCACCCAGGTGCTAGTCATGTTGGTTGCCGAGATGGCTGTCAAACCGAGCACCGCCTTGGTGGTGTGTTGGACAGGAGGATGAAGGTAGGGACTGTTGCCCTCTGGAGTGTTGGACAATTTGTCCTGCCTGTAATCCTAGGGTTCCCATGGGAAAGGTGGTGTTGGAGTGGTTGGGCTCCCTCGGAGCTCCCAGTTGCAGGCACTACGAGTTTGGGTTGTGGTTTGCTGCACTGAGGCTCAATCTGAGCCCTGCTTTGACCCCACACAGGGGCACCGGTAACACTTTCTGGGTAGGGATGCGTTTTCTGGAAGTACTTTTGCTGGATCTGTTGTGCTGTGGATAGAGTCACCCCCCACGGAGGTGTCTTATCCCAGGGGAGATGACCTGATTCTGGAAAGGAGCCAGGCTGGCTGGCAGCGAGTTCCCTGCACTGGGGCACGGGGATGCCAAAGCTTCCTGTCCCCATCCCTGTGTGCCAGAGACCCAGTACAGCTGGATTTACATGGCATCTCTTTGCTGAGGGGCACAGGTTTTCGGTTTCTGTAGGGGGCTTGGCTTGTAGGTGCTCTGAAAATGTTCCCTTGAGAAATATTACTGAGCACCCTACTTCTAATAAACTGCATTCCGAGTTTCCACTTGTGCAGTGCTGGGTCACAGGTAAGAAAACATAATGCTGAAGTCAGGCGAGGGGGAAGAGTGTACGGCAGAGTTTACTCAAGGTGTTACTGGTCTCTGCTCCCCTTCCTGCACAGGGCTGTAGCACCGTGCCTCTGGCAGTGCCCGTGCCCTCAGCTGTGCGGTTTGCTCCTGCTGGTGAGGGGCTGTGCACCAGCCCACCACCTCCCTCTCCCTCTCCCTGTCTCTAGAGACCTCGTGAAGAAAGCCAACGTAGCTTTCTCTGGAGCAGCTTATTGCTGAAGGGGAATGCTTACCCTTCAGTGCTGTCAGGGGGAAGAGGTAAATAAGACTCTCTGAAGCAAAGACATAGAGAAGAATATCAGGTTTCTAGGCAAGTGTTTAGAGTTGATATTTTAAACCTAAAATATGATACAGATCTGAATTTTCTGAATAATTGGCTCTACCAAAATGTTACCCTAAATACTCTCCCCCACCCCTTGCTTGGGTTAGCTCCTCGGGTATAGTATATGAGCAGCCATAGTGAAACCAGTTTAGTGACGGGAAGAGTGGAATGCTTTGGAAACCCTTTGTAGGGAGCTGAGGTCTTGGAGGGGAGCACAGCCCTGGGGGCTCAGAGGGTTTGGTTGAATCTGGGGAGGAGCATCCCCCATGATGAGCTCCATGGGTGCACAAGTCTTGTGCAGAGGGCTGGGCAGATGCAATGCATTTAGCTCAACCTTCTGCAATGAGGTGAAATTAAATTATTTCATTTAATCAAGGATTTGTCACCCAGCTTCCTCAGCACACTGGTTGGTAGTGTTACAAATTAATGAATACTGCTTTAGCACGAACCGCTCCAAGTTCTTCTGCAGCAGTCCAGAGTTTGGGTAGATAATTTCAGCATGGTTGTTATGTTATCATCGCCTCTTGTATGAGAGGTCGCCCTTTTTCTTTCAAGAAACAAGAGGGAAATGAACCTGGAAATCAATTTGGGATTGAAGCTGTTGGTGAGTGAGCGAACCCCACTGGTGCCAGCCAGTGATGCTGAATGAAATCCTGGGATGCAGATCTGCTCTGCCCAGGCTTTGCTCCAGGGCAAATTGCTGCAAAATCGCCTCTTCCATATATTTCCTTTAGTAGTGGGAGCTTTGGCAGTCACTGCTGGGAATTGGGAAACCTCCATGGGTGAGGAAGATGATTTTTTTTTTTTTTTTTAGGCTGGCTGTGCCAGCTCTGTTAAGCAGCCAATGCATCAGAGAGCCCTGGCTTCGCAGAGTGAACCATGCTGTCTTGGGTAGCGGGGCATGGACTCTAGTCTGGCTTAAAATAATACACAAAGCTGTTTCTGTACCGTCAGGTACATCGTCACACCTGGCAATTGGGTGTCTGTTATATTCGATTCCTTTTTGTTTGCCCCTGTGGTAAACGAGCAAGGTTCCTTTGCTGCTGCAGACAAACCCAAACCTTCCCCTGGTAACACCGAGGAAGCCCGAGGGATGACACTGGGGAGCACCTGCAGCACACTCCCATGGTAGGAACGTGTTATTTTTCTCTTGTCTATCTTTGAAGTACACAATTCATAAAAGTTTTCACGAGATCATTCAACGCAGTGCTGCTCGGCTGGGCATGGGGCACTGAGGGCCTGGGGAGCAGGCTGGTGTCCCAGGTCGGACAGCCCTCCCTGTGCTGGCTGCACGCTCGGCTCCTCATGCTCCGGTCGCAGGCTTGGCCACTGCTTCCCTCTCTGAGCATGAATTGCCCTGCCAGCTCTTTCATGTTATTCAATTCAGTGTTTTCAGGACACTGAGGATGTTTTGGTTCCACTCTCCCATACCTCACAAGCCAGAGAAGGGAAGGTAACAGCTTTAAGCAGAGCTCTTCTTCCAGAAGCTTTTAAATATAACCTGGTGATGGCACGAGACTGCTCAGTATTATGGCACACAAGTGCAAGATATGCCACTATAGTTTCCTTGTTTCCACCTGTATTTTCTCTAGGTGACTTACAGAATGTGCCAGTAACAAACTGGACAGTTTTAAATATTGACAGAATCAAACACACATTTGGATTCAGTGCCAGTATTTTTTCAGATAGCAGAAGAGTGTTAGTGCTGTAATAAAATGTGGTTTATGGTAGTTCTTAATCAGCTGGTGGGGCATCAGCTGGGGGGCATTGGTTTACTGTAAAACTGGGCTGTGCAGTGACACTAATTGGGGTTTCAATTCAATAAAAAAAAGGAGTAATCTTGTTTAGTTCAACAGTAGCACACCAACAGCTAATTAAAATTAGGCATTTTCGATTACTTTCTAAATGGATCCGATGACTTTGTTGATCAGAAGCGATGAGGCAATGCTGTCTTTGTCAGCATCTTTAACGTTGCCTGCTATGCTCTGGACAGGGTGCGGAAGGGGGCAGAGCAGCTGCTGCTTGGCATGGTGCTCCTTCCCCAAAATATCCAGAGTGGAGGTTGTTTGCAGGGTGGTCTCCCACTGTAATTGGGGTTTCAATTCAATAAAAAAGAGTAATCTTATTTCGTTCAACAGTAGCACACCAACAGCTAATTAAAATTAGGCATTTTCGATTACTTTCTAAATGGATCCGATGACTTTGATCAGAAGCGATGAGGCAATGCTGTCTTTGTCAGCATCTTTAACGTTGCCTGCTATGCTCTGGACAGGGTGCGGAAGGGGGCAGAGCAGCTGCTGCTTGGCATGGTGCTCCTTCCCCAAAATATCCGGAGTGGAGGTTGTTTGCAGGGTGGTCTCCCCTTGCACATCCTCCTGCAGAGAGTAGGTGCCTAGGAAACACCGGAGAAGATAAGTATCATGTGCAATTAAGTGCCTTTTCATATAGGATTAGCCTCTGGAAGCTGGAAAAAAGAGCTACTACCTCTTGATCCATCATCCCACAGCTATCAGTCACCTTCAGACCTGTTTTCAGCCAGCAGCTGGAGCATCACATGGTGTTTAATTACCAGTCCCAGTATTTTGGTGCATCGTGGACCAGAATCCATGGCAGAAGGACACCCAGCTCATCACTGAGCCCTGGGGCATGGTAATAATCCCTGTTTTGCCTGGGCTTACTGAAAAACTTGTTTAAGGTCTTCATACAAAGGCCATCAGGCATTTAGAACAAACTTATTCCCTTTAAAACCAGACTTTCAGTTCTGAAAAACGTAGAGGAGGCCGCTCATCTCTGCAGGATTGCACATGTACGTGGCAAAAAGCATGAATTTTGCCTGCAGTCTGTTAAGCATGTCACCTCCCTGGCGTGTTCGGGAGTTAGTATAAACCACCTGTGGCATCTGCGTGCGATGGCTGGAGGAGATGGCTCAGACAATGTGCTTCCTTCAGATGCTTTTTGGATATCCAAATTGCTCCCTATTCTCTGGCTACTGTCAGCGTAATAGTTCCTCTGTCATAGCTAAATTCTGACATCTGGTTTTTGCAAAGGGCGCTGAAAAGGATGTGGATATAAGTCCAGAAATTGTTTGATTATCCCCCTTCAGAGATGATGCTCGGTCTGCAGAGCTCCTCTGAGCTGCCTGTTTGGTGGAAGTCCCTGGAAACACTGGCCAGCAGCTTTTAATCCTAATGGAGAGCATTCTGATTGTAGCTTTAGACCAAAGAGAGGTGTCACCTGTATTTTAGATTTCCTCCAGTCGTACCAAGGCTTTCATTTCCCCTACAGGTCTATAAAAATAAAAGTACGTGGGCTTCTGTCTCCCTGGCAGAGATTATCCCTGGCCGGCCTTTTCTCTACAGCAACTCTGGGCAGGAAGCATTGTTTTCCCTTCCAGTAGATCCCGCTGATGGATGCAAAGCACATTTGTGTGCACAGTCTGGTTTCATTGAAATGTGCAAATTCTGTCATCGCTGTTTACTTTTAATCCTGTGAGTTGAAGTGTATTCCTAGCACAAATTTAGGATCTAGCTCTGACCTCTTGGCAACCGTAGCTCTTAGAATAGCAGGAGCTGTTCTATTTACTGACTTTCGCACGTTCTCAATGTTCAGCAATACTGTTTTATGAGAAAGATATAGTTGTCTGTACTTCACCGCTAAGGGAAATACAGGCACAAGCAGTGAGGATGACAGTTTCTGACGACGGCTTTCCCAGGACGCTGAGCTCAGACTCCCTGCTCCATCGAGGCACGGTGCTGTGTTGTATTCTCTGTCTCATCTTGGTGTAGTGAAGAACGTGAACCAGCAAGGTGTTTGCTCCTACACTCGGCTACGTTTCGAAGGAAGATGTTAGGCAGTATCTTCAAACCTTCAGGCTGACCTGCTTTGCAATTCCGTCGCATCACAAATTTATAAGCAAATAGGATTTTATTCTCAGAAACTCCAAGTAGTGAGGATCTGACAGCGTCACGGGAAATATTTTATCCAATCCGTGTAGTCCTGAAATATTAAGGCTAAAGGAATACTGAGGACAGGCTCACTGTTGTACCACGGGCAGCGCTGGGAACCTCGGCCGACATGTAACTCCTGTTATGGGCTTTGCTGGTGAATGTGGGAAACGGTTTCCTTCCTTGAGCGTACCCTGAAACGTTCGCCTTGCGGCAGTCGGGCCCAGCGGGTTGCAGAGCTGTGCTTGGCCGAGTGCTGCTGCAGAGGGACAGGGGGTTTGTGCTGTCGAGGTCACTCGGTTTCTGCCCCGGTAGCGTTTGCAACTTGGCACCGGGCCCAGCATCTCTCCTCAGGAGATCCCCTACTTGGCACCCGGCAGGGAGAAGTGGCGGATCTGATGGTGCCTTTAGTAACCTCCCTGCCAAAAGCCCTCGCTTGCTCTCTGTGCTCTTGATTACAGAACAGGCAGGGAAAGCGAACAGAAGTATTTCTGTCCCAGCTCTAAAAAGGCTTTTTTGGGGAGGGATGGGAAGTGTTTCTATTTTTCCCGCCCTAGTTTTGGGCCCATTGCTTCAAGATGGGGCTGAGCTCCACTGAAGGGCTGAAGCGTGTCCAGAGAAGGGAACGGAGCTGGGGAAGGGTCTGGAGCACAATTCCCGTGAGGAGCAGCTGAGGGAGCTGGGGGGGTTCAGCCTGGAGGAGAGGAGGCTCAGGGCAGACCTTATCGCTCCCTACAGCTCCCTGAAAGGAGGGTGCAGAGAGGGGGGGTCAGTCTCTTCTCCCAAGGGACAAGTGATGGGACAAGAGGAAATGGCCTCAAGCTGTGCCAGGGGAGGGTTAGATGGGATATCAGGGACAATGTCTTCCTGGAAAGGACTGTCAGGCATTGGAAGGGGCTGCCCAGGGAGGGGGGAGTCCCCATCCTGGGAGGGGTTTCAGAGCCGTGTGGACGAGGTGCTGAGGGACAGGGGTCAGCGGTGGGCTGGGCAGTGCTGGGTGGTGGTTGGACTGGGTGGGCTTAAAGGGCTTCTCCAACCCAAACGGTTCTGTGATTGTATTTACACTCTGTGGCTTTGGTGCTGTTTTCTTGACTCCTTCACCCTTCCCCTTGTTCCTCTGTAGCCATAAGGATGGTGATGCTGGTCTGGAACTAGGCTCCTGCAGACATAGGTCAAAATCTGCCTTCACCCTGCTTGCCGTGCTTGGCCTTTGGCTTGGACTCCCAAGTGTACGGACATCATGGGGTGTGCGGGAGCCTTGTCACCATTGGTGGGGCATTGCTCAGTGCAGAAAATCACACACCCAGCCCCGTGCTTTTTTCCCGGTCGCCCTTGGCAGCAAGGCTTGCACGGCTGAGTTGTGGAGGTGTAGCTACAGCTGCTACGTGGAAATTCAGCGTAGCGGAGAAAGTGCTGTTGTATCCGGGGAGGTCCATCCTTCATGTAAATATGCAGTTGCAGTGATGCAAATCTCTCTTTATCCAGGACCCAGATTGCAGATGGGGCCGTGGTTTTCCTTTGTGCGTGGAGTTGCTGTGTCACGTGTTCTGCTGCTGCCGTGGCTTTTGTGGCCTCCTCCTCTGTTCGCGGCTAACAGCTCTGCACCAAAGAGGCTCTGAGATACTTGAGATTAAAAGGATGATTAAAAAATAAGAACAAAACCAGATCCAGTAGTCTTTTAAAAAGGGATTTATTTGTAATCACAGAAAGAGGAAAATGAGGTCCCAACCTGCTGCGTTGCAGAGCGGGAGAGTCACGTTAAGGACTTGAGCTGGATCTTGGGTCAGTTACCATCTTCACTATCTGTAATTAAATTAAATATAAGTTTATCTGGGCAGAACGTATCTGCCTACTTATGCTGCATTGAAACCTGATACTATGTTTTTAGCAAATAACACTGAAGAGTCTGTATTTTATGATTTCTGGGGTGTGTTTAACTTCACAGCTGTGCGAGGCGGTGTGGGAGCAGGGCGCATCGAGAGCGTCCCTGGGGGCTGTGCTGGGGTTCCAAGGCACCCCCCAAGGACAGGCCCTGGGAAGCCACCGAGCTGCTGACATAAGGTAAAGCTTTGGTACAAGCCCTGTACAACAGCAGTGAATTGAAAGGCTTAATTTTTCATTTTGGTTTGGTCTTTTCTCCCCCTCTCCCCCCCCCGTGATAACTTTGACTCGCCTTTATAGAAGTATTAGAAAATAGTCAAAACCTTGCATCAGGTACATGGCAATATCCTTGTCTCTCCATAGTGTAACTTTCGGGCTGTCTCGTGTTTCTCCTCCTCTTTGGGCAGGAGGAACAGCTTTTTATTCTATGTCTGGCATTCTGGTTGGAAAATTTCTAAAGGGAATAATCGTGTAACACACCTACTGTTTTTCTTACAAGGGTTTGAAGCAAATGAAGGCAGAGTAATTTTTCCTCTGAACACGTTATTGCCCTGAGTGAAGCCTGAGCCCCTGCCCTGTCCCGCAGTGCAAGGCGGGAGCGCTGGAGGCCTTTGCTTGCAGTTAATTTGTGTATAGTGGGAATATGTAAACACTGTAATTACAGCCCATGGGTCAATGCTTTTGTCTGTAGTGCCCGAATGGTGAGAAAATTCTTGCAGTCCTTCCTGAACTCCGATATTTGCCCAAACCCGAAGGGTGCTGTTGGAGAAAAGGGCTGCTCGTGTGTCGCTCTGACGGGCAGGAACCCGCAGCCAGTCATCCGGGAGCTATGGGCAGGTTGTGTGCTCAAATTGACTGGTATGCGGCCTACTCCCGGTTTTATCTTCAGCATTTCGCTCTCGTAAATTCTGTGCAGTCTATTAAATAATTTCTTGTTGAGGCTAATTTATTGATGGATATTGGGTGAGGATCTCCAGGTGTGACGAGGCTGCAGCAAAGCAGAGATGGTGCTTTTGGCCGTGTTCTGTATGCAGGCAGCGATTTAGCTTCCTGCCCCCTTCTCGTGCTGCTGCTCCTCCACAATGCAGATTGCTTTGTTAGAGGAGACCAGTCAAGTATGTAATTTCTAATTATTCCAACTGCCAAGAAAATAGAAACTAGTATTGTTGTCGGAGAGAGGGGTGCTTGAGGAGTCTGCCTTTCTGCCTCGTGACCTTTGGGGAGGGATGGGGGTGACTCCGGCCGGTCTTGTGCCGGGCTGCAGCTGCAGGAGTGGGCAGAGGCAGTGCCCATTTGGATACAGCCAGCTGGATTCCTGGCCAACACCCCCA
>NW_010254618.1:55705-63540 GCF_000690775.1 Eurypyga helias
TTCCTGCCCAACCCCCTCACCTCTGAAATGCCTTTGAAACCATCTTCACTGTCGCGTTCTTGCGTCGTCATGAGAGCCAGACCTCTGCGGGAGTTATGTGGCGACAGCGATCGGAACCAAACGCTGCTTCGTCTGCCAGGTGGCTTATGGACCTGGGCCCTTTTTTTTCTCCCCTGGAAGCAGAACACGCTGATTTAAGACTCGTCAGTTCAAAGTGCCCAGTGTTGGGGTGCAGAGGCAGCTACCAGCAGGGAGTTAGTGTTCCGCATGCCGCCAGCAAGAAGGGCAGCGGTGGGTGGTAGGAAACCGGGAGCCTGCCCGTGCACAGCAGCGTTTCTCTGGGATCTACGCTTTCAGGAGCATTTGGATTGCTCCTGTTGTAATGGCAGAGTGACAACCCCGAACTCCAGAGCCATCCTGGCCTCGCTTTGCAGCCTCCCCAGGAGGTATCCAACTCATTTGCTGTGTGTGGTCCTCCCTGCGCAGGCAGGATGGACGGAAACTTCCCAAAACCAGGAATTGGGGTTGGGTGCAGGGCTGAAGAGGCACTGATGGGTGCTGGTAGGCCGCAGGATGCCCGATACCTGTGGGTGCTGTGAGGCTGGGAGCTATGTGAGGATCATCACTGATTTCCAAGCTTGTAGAGAGGCATTTTTTTTTTTTTGGTCAAACCTATTTCTAGACCCCTCGTATCTCTGAGAGAGGGAGACATTTCTGGGCTGAGCACAGCACAAATGTGCCCTCTCAGGGCAACGCCTCTGTGACGCGGGGCTCGGGCCATGGGGAGGCTGCATGGGGTGGAGGGCTGTGCTCTACAGTCTGTGAAGAACAAAGTTCCCAAAAAAAAGCAACAAAGAATCTGGCAGAAGCTTTTCCTACCTGTTGGGACTTTGTCAAGCTCAGTGCAGCTTCATGGCAGTTCTGGTCTCTAATTGGAGTCTTTGGGGAAAACCCTTTGGAATATTCAAAACCTTCTCCATGTTTGATAATGGTATGCACATCTCCCTCTTCCCTTTCTGTCTCACATTTCTACAGGAATAAGTTCAAGGGTCTTGCATACCCAGAATGTTACTTTTGGGTTTATTCCTTTTGTCCTGGGGGAAGCTGTGGGGCCAGCCCACAGGCTGGGAATGGGGTAACAGCCTTTTCCCTGAAAAACAGATCTTTGGGGGCTGCAGAGACCAGCTCTGTACAGCAGGTTGGGTGAGAGTAACAGGCCCTTGCTAATACATAAATCACGTGAAGAGTCCCAAATTTCACTGATCGCATATATTGTAGCTTGTCGCAACAGCCGCACAATAACTCGCCGAAGAGCTGAAGGCAGGCCACATCTGGCGTGTCTAGACTGGAAAATAGGTTACGTTTGAAAATGTTAGCTCTTCCCCAGAGTCACTCATGACCAGTTAACATATATTTGAAAGTATTAAATTACATTTGCACTAGGAGCAAAATCATGTTTAAATTGCTATTAACTAACACGTTTTCAAGTGTGGCCTATTTTTTCCTCGTTCAGAAGTGGCTTTATGAGCTGAGCTGTTGCCAATACGAGATGGGATGTATGAAATGTGAAGAGGTAGGCAATGTTAAAGGAGGCTTTTTATTATCCCCAGTATTTGGTTTGGGTCAATTTCAACCTTGGGCTGCAGGTTCCTGTAACCCATTTTACTGAAACCAGTTTGTGCCCCCATTAAGGAAAGGGGTAAGTAGGTTGAGGAACGTGGGGTTTCTTGGGTAAGTGCATCACTCGCACATCTCGCCAAGCAGGTCAGTCTAGAAAGTCTGATATGTCCAGTCAAAAGCCTTTGCTGGTCAAAGCTGTGATGTGCTTCTCTGGGAAGCGTCAGGGTTTGGGGGCTGTGCGCCTCCCAGCTCTGCGTCGAGACATCCTGTGGTGTTGGGTGAGAACAATGTTCTGCCTAATCCCAACCTTTACTAGGGCTTGTGTTTTATCACAAACCGAATTCAGCCCCTGGTTTTCCCACCTGATACATGTTAACGCTTTGCAGGGGCAGGGAGTGACAGGACAAGGGGTAACAGGGTTAAACAGGAAGAGGGAGCTTGAGATGGGACATCAGGAAGGAATTCTTCCCGGGGAGGGTGGGGAGGCACTGGGACAGGTTGCCCAGAGAAGCTGGGGATGCCCCATCCCTGGGAGTGTCCAAGGCCAGGCTGGATGAGGCTTGGAGCAACCTGGTCTAGTGGAAGGTGTCCCTGCCCATGGCAGGGGGTGGCACTGGGTGGGCTTTAAGGTCCCTCCCAACCCAAACCGCTGTGTGGTTTTGCGGTTACAGCTCACCTGCTCTGCGAAAAGAGCGTGGTCATCTCGCTGACACTGCAATGCTTTTTGCTAGTGTTGATTTAAGTAACTATTTGATGTACAGACTGATACTTTATTATTTGCCTTTTTTCCTGTTGTTATCCATGAGAATTATTTTTCCATTAATTACTTTTCTGCTCATTACCCACATTAGACTAACTAATAACTTCATCAGTGGGGTTGAGGGGCAGAGCCTGCTGCAGTGTGCTCCTGGTGTCACAGGTCACATGCAGCGGCTGCCCTCAGAGCAGATTATCCGCAGCCTGCTGAGGAAACGTGAGCTTCTAGGAGGAGCCTCCTCAGTCAGAAATCAGAGGGCAAAGAGCCTCCAGGCAGCAGCTTGGTTGCATGTGCTGATGCACAGAAAGGTCATTTCCTGCGAAGTACAGGGAGAGCGGGCAGCTCTGCCCCAGCTCCTGGCAAGGATGTCCTGGGGAGTCAGCCATGCACATGGCTTTCTCTCCAGTGTCTCGATGTGTCTCTTCTTTCAATGTGCATATTGTGCTCAGGGCTTGTCCGAGGAGTTAATTGTGCTGTAGAAAGCAGAGATGGGAAATCTGGGAAGAGAATGACCTAAATGGGCCGCAAGGAGTTCAGTAGCTCAATATGACCTCATTGGCTATAGGATAAAACTCTTTTGGTTATCAGGAATTGAGAGCTGTCAGAGGATTGCAGGCCTTGCGCATCGCTCCATTGCTCAAATAAACAGGGCCACGTCATCTCATCAGGGGGCTAAAGCTGTCCTGGCCCCATCCATGGGCTCCCTGGCCATGCAGTGCTGCACGTGCCCTGCAGAGCAGACCACAGGGCCTCTTGGCTCTCCTGCATCCCAGATGCTGCACATTAAATAACCCTTCTTTTAATTCCTCTTCATCAAAATCAGGGTGAAAAGTAGTTAAGAATGGATACGTGAGCATTAATTAATCTCAGTCTGTCCAATTCTGTTTAAGCAGCAAGTATTTTTAGCTGCTGCTCGTAGTGATAATTTTCTGAGTTTATTAATAGTGGGACTGAGTTTCCACGCTCCCCTGCTCAGGAGCAGATTGCTGGGGGTGGACGAGCAATGGGCTGCTGCAGGGAAGGTGCAGGGAGCTTCTCCCCAGAAAGCGTCAGGAGCCTGTGGAAGTAACAAGATAGGAAAATAAAAAACAAAACCAGGAGGATTTTGTGGCTTAAGGGGATGACAGCTGACATTTTCAAGAGCTTCAGCAAAGACCATGTTTCGCTCACAGCTGAGGTATGAATGCTGAGAGCTTTGTGGAAGGAGGCAGAGGAAAGCCAAAAAACTTCCTTGGTGCAAACCCCACGGGATCTGGAAGAGGCCAGCGCACAGGCTGGGCACAGCAGCACCGGGTAGACAGCCCAGGTGAGGCTTTTCGGGTGATGCATGGAGAAGCAGCAGCGGACAGTCATCCAAGGGAAGCTGGGGAGAGCTGGAGAAGGGCACCAGTGGTGGGGTTTGGGGGGAGCGGTGGTTAGGCTGGTGGACCTTAAAGATTTCCTCGACGGATCACCCAAACCTGAGCTGTGGCCCCACGTGGATGGGCTGTGGCAAGCCCCACGCTGTAGAACGCCCCTTTCTGAGAACTGGCCCATGCCTCTCTGGTCGCTGCAGGATGGGGGGAGCTGCAATTTTGGCATCTTTGTGCACCAATGGCGTAGTCGGGAGACCCAAGTGCATGTGTCGGCACCGTCGTTTGGGACTAAAAATGAAAACGTGGGGAAATTTGGGAACAGGACCTGCAGCAGAGCTGGGGTTTGTGCCTTGGGTGGGGGGTGGCCAAGGCTGGCCCAGGGAGGGTTGGGGAACCCCTGTGGCTCGATGTTGGTGGGGTCAGTGCGTGCTGCTGTTGTAAGACCAGAGCTCTCTGGCACATCTGTGCTTATGGTACTCAGGTCAGTGAGGCTCACAGCCTGCACGGACAGCAGTGGACGCACGCAGTGCTCTACGCTTCTGAAACTGGGTGCATGGAGGCATTCACAGCCGCAGACATCCATCCCCTAGTTAGCAAGGGATTTAAATATTGTGGAAAATCTTGAGGAAATCAATAGACACATTTAATGACCTGCTGTTGAAGGATGGCTTGAGCTACAGCAACTGTTGACCAGGCTGTAGCACTAAGAAATGAATGAAACCTGGCACCCCATGCACCTTCAGCAGTTCTGCTTGGAGATGCTGGTGGGACCTACGAGCTATCTGTTGTGAGAACAGCACATGTTTACACATGGCTTCCTGTGCATCCACTGTCCTGAGCTGTCTGCGAGCATCTGGCCATGGCAGGTGACATCCTGCCCCAGCAAAGCGTCAAGGAGTTTGATCTTTGGGGAGGGGATTCTCGCCCTCTGCTCTGCTCTGGGGAGACCCCCCCCTTGCAGTTCTGTGTCCAGCTCTGGGGCCCCAACAGCAGAAGGATGCGGAGCTGTTGGAGTGAGTTTAGAGGAGGCCATGGAGATGCCCAGAGGGCTGGAGCCCCTCTGCAATGGGGACAGGCTGGGAGAGCTGGGGGGTTCAGCCTGGAGAAGAGAAGGCTCTGGGGAGACCTTATAGCACCTTCCAGTGCCTGGGGGGCTACCAGAAAGCTGGGGGGGACTTTTTACAAGGGCCTGTAGTGACAGGACAAAGGGTAACGGGTTTAAACTGAAAGAGGGAGATTTAGATTGGACATCAGGAAGGAATGCTTCCTGGAGACCATGGAGAGGCAGTGGGACAGGTTGCCCAGAGAAGCTGTGGATGCCCCATCCCTGCAAGTGTCCAAGGCCAGGCTGGATGAGGCTTGGAGCAACCTGGTCTAGTGGAAGGTGTCCCTGCCCATGGCAGGGGGTGGGACTGGGTGGGCTTTAAGGTTCCTTCCAACCCAAACCGCTCTGTGGTTCTATGATTCTATGATCTCCAGCTTCAGTGCAAGGGCGGGGGGTGCCAGGGCTGGCACAGGGGCAGCTGGGCATGCCGGGCACAGCTTTCAGGAGCCCTGAGCAAGATTTTTGCTCTGTGTTTGTCACAAACATCAGCCTGGGATGTACACACAAAAGGCTGTGGTCTCATTTGGGCCCGCACTGGTGGGGAGGGCAGAGGAGGGTGTCCTGGCTGGAGCCAGTGGCCCCAGTGGTCTCCTCTACTCACATTACATGATGCTCTTGGTCCAGGGAACACACACAGAAATGTCTTTGCGTGTCCAGGTTTGCAAATCTGTTTGCTGTAGGACGTCAAGTCTACAAAATCCAGTAACTATGGATTTCATCTGTCTTCAGTGAAACAGTGCTTTCCTGGATTCCAGATATTTGATTAAGTTTAATTTGACTTGATTATTTTGAAAGTCAGAGAATGATCATCAGAGAAGGATAACAAATATTTTTGTAAGATTAATATGAACTTGTTAGGCAAAATGCGAGTGGAGTCAGCCGCAGTTCCCTTTTTAGCTCTTTTATTCCTCATTCCATGCTGTGACAGTGCTGTTCCTTCCGCTTAGCTAAGAATAGCCGAGTCTCCCAGGAGCAGGCTCAGACATGTGCTTCCTGGGGCTTCATAAGAAAAGTCAACTTTGCAGGGGTGTGTGAAGGGGAAAAACATCTCTAGCAAGTCATCTGTGTGTTGTCCTTACTGACCATGACTCTTTTCTTGCCTGCTGCCCTTTCTGCTGGATAAAATAGCTGTGGACTTTAGCTGCAGTTGGAGATGGAGTTAAGGCTGGATGCAAAGCTGTTGTAGCTGGTGCAGAGAAGCGTGTAGCAGCCTGGCTGACTTTTAATACAGGAGCTGGTACGTGCTACTGCCAGAGGAGCTTTGCCTTGTGTTTCTTCTCCCATGCAGACTCCCTGGGAGCGGTGGGGCAGGTGGAGGCATGTTCCTGTCCCTGGCTGAATCCCAGAATCATTTGGGTTGGAAAAGACCTCTAAGACCACCAAGACCAACTGTTAACCCAGCACTGCCCAGCCCACCACTAGCCCATGTCCCTCAGTACCTCGTCCACACATCTCTTAAATCCCTTCTGGGATGGTGACTCCCCCCTCCCTGGGCAGCCCCTTCCAATGCCTGACAGCCATTTCCGGGAAGAAATTTTTCCTATGTTACACTTATGCGTATAATGCATGATGTTTTCTACCTTATCCAGTTCCTCCGAGCCCCTTTCCAAACAGGACGGTGTTCACCAGCTCTGCTGGGAAGCTGTTTGCATGCCGGCAAGGTCCAGGTGACATCTCTGAGCAGGAATTGCCGCGCTGCAGCTCGTAAAGGGGTTTTGAATTCAGCGAGGTGCTTGCTGTCGCAATTACATGGGGCCAGGCTGGAAAAGCAGCAATTTCATTACAGGAAATTCAACTCATTCTTGACACAACTATTACACTGATTAGATGAAACAATTTTGCATAAGTGTGGTGGCAGCAAATGGCAACTTATGCAAGAGAGGTTAAAATAATCTAATAGGTTTTTTTCCCACAACTATATTTTGACTGAATTTACAAAGATGTCATCTTCATGGACAATAACCCGAGCGGCTAAGTGCTGTGTACTTACAGCCCTACCCGCGCTTCAGAGCAGAGCACCAGTTATGGGATGCCACCATTTGTAAATTAATTAACCCTGAGTGCACAGCCATTTGCACTGGGAAATAATATATAGCAGCAGCTATAAACCCAGTTTTATGCCTTTGTGAGTATTTGTGAACCAAAGAGGAGGAAAGTCGTTAATACTTATTTTCTGCCAGCATTTAGAGCTTAGAATTACCTCATTAAGTGCTGAAGAGATGAGCTCACAGTGAGAAACCTCGGCTCTAAACTTGCTCATAATTGCAGAAAGCAAGGTGAATATTCCTAGTGCTGTTGAAGGTCTTGGTATGCCAAAGACATCTTTTCCCCTGAGTTGGTTTTATTGTGACTTGTCCCTTCCCAGGTCTTTGTTCCTTTTTAGAATGTCAGTTTTTGTTTCAAGTCTTTACATTTTAATAATTGGGTTTATACCTTTGGATATCTGTCTTCTGCTTCTGGCTGCCGGTGCCACCAATGCCTGCACTCCTCTGCCTGCCTGGCGTCCGCGCTGAGATGCATCGGTACGTACGGCGTGTCCTGGCGTTTCTGTGGCCCTCGCCCTAGCTCTTAATCATTTCAGTTGATGTGGATTTTATACCTGTGCCAGCAACAATTAGTGCAGGTTTGATGAGAAACGTCAGCAACAGTAGGAGCAGCAAAGCTGCTGCCCTTATTTGACCACGACCTAATGGAAGCTTCGTCATTTGGGCAATTAGTCTTCTTGGATAAAACCCATCCCAGGGACGCCGTATCCCACACACACCAGCATTGCCCTCTCCGGGGAGCTGCAAAACGATGATGCCGCAGATCCAGCCGCTGAGCCTGCAGGTACCTTGCCCTGAGCCCTTGGGAGCAGCGGCGGTGGTGGTGATGGTGGTGGCTGTTGTCCCCAGGTCAGCGTCTGGTCAGTCGCTGTCAGTACTCTGTGTGGGAACGTGTTTCCACAGCCCGTGCTCTAGCAGTTGGCGCTGGAGATGTTTGCTGGGTTGTGCGGTGC
>NW_010254618.1:63713-69688 GCF_000690775.1 Eurypyga helias
CATGCTTATGAAAAAGCCAACCAACCCCAGTTTAAAAACAGTTGCAAGTTTGAGATTTTGCTCAATTATTTTAAAGGTTCTTTCCTGAAACACCCCCCCAGGAGCCAATTCTCGTTAAATATTCATGGACCTTTCAGGCCACTGGCTCTCTGTTCCCAACTGCCGTGGGATTGCCGGAAGGAAAGCAGAAAGGCTGTTAGCTGTGGGGTACATAGAATCACAGAATGGTTTGGGCTGGAAGGGACCTTAAAGACCATCTAGTTCCAACCCCCCTGCCATGGGCAGGGACCCCTTCCACTAGACCAGGCTGCTCCAAGCCTCATCCAGCCTGGCCTTGGCCCCTTCCAGGGATGGGGCATCCACAGCTTCTCTGGGCAACCTGTCCCACTGCCTCCCCCCCCTCTCCGGGAAGAACTTCTTCCTGATATCTAATCTAAACCTCCCCACTTTCAGTTTAAACCCGTTACCCCTTGTCCTGTCACTACAGGCCCTTGTAAAAAGTCCCCCCCAGCTTTGCTGAGTGAGAGCCAGCACCCAGGAGGCTTCCCAAGATGTTTCCCAGAGAAGGCAGGAGGGAGGTACCTGACTTCCCAGAGGAATTGCAGTCCTTTCCATTCCCCAACTCAACCCAGCACGAATCCCTCAAGAACGTGATCTTCTGAGGAGCACAGCAGCCTTCTGCAGCCGCCTGCTCCCCCCCCAGTCCATAATGCATCGTTAAATCAGCAAGTACTTGACATAATTGGATCCCAGCACAGAGCTGGAGTTTGTAGTGCCGCTGCAGCACAAATAAACATCTTCACCGCAGCTGTGGGGCTTACCAGATAAAAAGCGCTCGTCTCCCAAGAAAAACATGGGAGAGCTTGTGCACTGGCAGGTGATTCCTGCTGCAAGGGGAGCTGGACCCCGGGACAACTGATTTACTGCTTTTTTTAAAAAAAAATGTAGCAAAATAAACCCAACACTGGCTGCTGTTGGTGGTGCTGCCAGGAGGGGGGCTGGGACTCAGGGTTGCTGAGTCAGTGTTTGCCTGTTGGGGGTGGTGATACTGGTGGGTAGCAGGTACTGGTCAATGAGGGCAAGTGTGGTTTAATTAGCATGATTGGTACCAAATTTGCGAAGAAAGTTTCGTCCTGCTGTAATCCAGGTTTGGATGACATCCACCCCATGGCAGAGGGCTCCTAGGGATACACCCTGGCAGGACCAAGAGCTCGTTGTGCACTAGCTTTTCCCTTCCCATTACTGAGGGTTTGCCAGGCAACAGCCTAGATCTAGGGGTGCTCGAGCCACCCCGGGCACACTGACCAGCCCAGTTATGTTGCTTCGGCAGGACCGAAACATCATGTTGTGTTGGCTTGGTCACTGGCAGTGGAAATACGAAGGAGAATGAGTTTGCAACATAAATATCCGTGTGGGGAGAGGCCTGTCCCTGTGATGCTTGCGATCGGCTGAGGATGCACATCCACTCCGGCGCGACAGTCGTGGACACGTGCTGTGATCTGGGCCGGCTCTTGTCGGTCTGTGTCGGAGTCACACGTGAGATGCAAGCACTCCTGCCTCCATCTGCATCCTGATCACAGGAGCTTTCCTCTTCAGTGCAGCCACCTGGAGAATCTGCAACAATTTGAGTTTTGAAGCCTTCCCTCCCCGAAGTGGCACGTTACATACTCATAGAGATCCGGCCAACATACTGTTTGGGAAATGGAATGTACAACAGGCATCCTTTACACCTGGCATATAGGAGCTGATAAGTATTCCCAGCTGGATTTGTAATAAAAGATTTAGAAGCTGCTGGGTAAGGGGTTGCCCGGCAGGACCAGGCAGTGACAGCAGCAAAATCAGCTTTTCCAGTAGGAGCTGAGGATGCAGAGGCTGCCCCCCTGCCCCTCAGGGAACCCACAATGGATTTGCCAACATTTTTCCCCCAAAAGTATTCCAGAGTTGGGGGAGGTTGTGCTGGAACAGATGCCTGACTGCAGCTGCTCTGTGAGCAGTGAGGCTTTCTACGTTACTGCGTTAATGAGAAAAGCTGCTCTGCAACCAACACCTCGCTTCAAAGCACCGGTATTCTGAGTATGTCTCTTAAATGAATTTGACTTTAACTTTAACTTTACTAATATCTTACAACGCAGAAGAGCGCGTGTTGCTGCAAGACGAGCTGCGTCCCAGGGGGCTGCCCATGGGTGCGGCAGAGGGCCACGTGCCCATGTTGCAGAAGCATTCCTTCTCCACTGAATAAATTCTTCCTGGTATTTGCTGAAACAGGCGTAGAGGTGACACTCTTCTGCTGAAGAAGTCCTTCATTTCACAGAAAGCTCTGGCATCCAGCGGGAACCGCGGGAGTGGGTTGCGGAGTCAGGCCGGGAGGATGCTTGTTTACACCCAGGCATTGGCGCAGCAGCGTGTGGGAGTAGTTATGCTCCGTAAATGTGGGTCAGGTTGGTTTGTCCTCTCTTCCCAACAAGAGCGATGACTGGTGTCCGTTCTAAAAATTGACTTGTCATTGCTTGGGCTTTACTAGCTGTAGTTTTCACGTCTCCTGCTCATGGACCAGTCAGATCCTCAGCTGCTTTTCCTCTTCTCAGCCTCTTTGCATGAACGGTTAAATTTACATGGAGCAAAACAGGAAAAGGTGCGATTCCAGACATTGCACCAACCAATTAAGAGGAGATTGTCTCACTTCTACTGTACAATGGTCTCTTCATCCTGAGTTCGTCTCCTTTCACAGGCTCCTCATTGGGAAACATGCTGTGGAAGGCACCAACCAATTAAGAGGAGATTGTCTCACTTCTACTGTACAATGGTCTCTTCATCCTGTGAGTTCAACGTCTCCTTTCACAGGCACCTCATTGGGAAACATGCTGTGGAAGGGGCCTTTCGTGTAGGAGTCTCCCTTCCACCAGGAGCCCTAAATCAGGAGATGTAACATCCTACGTGGATTGGTTTTTACTGGCATTGCATAAAGAGGTACAGTGTTATGTGGAATATCGGCCCAAGTCTTGGGAGTCATTACATGTCCCTGGGCCCTTCATATAACCTTCCAGTTGCTGGTGATGTTCCCAGCAGCGGGGGGCCTTTCGTGTAGGAGTCTCCCTTCCACCAGGAGCCCTAAATCAGGAGATGTAACATCCTACGTGGATTGGTTTTTACTGGCATTGCATAAAGAGGTACAGTGTTATGTGGAATATCGGCCCAAGTCTTGGGAGTCATTACATGTCCCTGGGCCCTTCATATAACCTTCCAGTTGCTGGTGATGTTCCCAGCAGCGGTAGCCCAGAGTCCCCAGTGCCCTCCCCAGGCCTGGGGATATCTGTGCAGGTTTCAGCCCCATGATCCTGGGTACCAGCCAGCTTGTCCATGGGGGAAGATCCCTCCCAACACCAACAGCGCTGGGAAAACAGACGCCTGTATCTTTCTCTGTTGGATTTTGCTGGAGCCATTCTGGGCAGCTCCTCGCTCTTCCCTGTAAACTCAACACCGTCCCACGACTGGAAGGGGATGTGCTCACCCCAGTGCACCTGTTTGGCACGTTGCACTCCCCTGCCTGCCCCCCCCATGGAGCTCTCCCAGGACAGAGCAGGGTGAGGGAAACCAAATCCCCTCCCATCAGTGTGGGCTACCAAACCCTCAGTGTCTGGTGGTGCTCAGACCAGGGACTCTGCCTCTGGGAGCATCGGCCTGGCTCCCACTGCTGGCAAATGGGGCTTTACCCCCATGTTTCATGAAATCTCTTGTGCCCTGATTTCCCTTGGCACCTCTGGAGAGAGCTGCTCTCCTGGCTAAGTGGGAAGGATGAGCTCCCTCATCCAGGGTGGGCAGTAGTTCATTAGGCATCGTCCTGGGTGTCAGAGGGCTGTGCCATGGCCGTGGTGGTACCAGTCCTGGTTAATTTGGGGTTAGGAGGGGGCATGTGAGTGATACCTTCATGGCTTTTCCAGGAATGCATTGGCATCTTCCCTGGGAAGTCGTTGCTTTCCAGGTCCTATGGCATTCAAACAGGTACTTGCCCTGGAGAAACATAATAGACCCTTGTCCTCAGGCGCTTCAGCCACTGGGGTTTTAAATGAATCTTCTGTTGTCTCTTGGCACGTAGTTAAAAAGGAACAAGCCCCTTTGGCTGCAGGTTATAAAACAGGCTTGTAGCTTCCAAAATTGTTAGTAAAACTTAATATTCCAGTAACATGGAAGATCTATGGAGGGAAATCAATATTTCATGTTGTTCTCTCAGTACACACGTGTGCTGAGTGATGTTGGTTGGGAGGGAATGCAGGGCAGGAGCCTGGTCCTGCTCCTGCCTTTCCCTCTGCTGTGTTCCTGTCCCACAGCGGAGCTTCCTCGGCAGCTTTTGGGGAGAGCCCTGCCTGAAAGAGTGCAGCAGATCCCCTCTGTCCACCCTTCACTATGCAGTCTGGAAATAACAGAGATGAGAACCGTTTAAAAACAAAAGACGATAACAAGTGTGGCCAGAGCTGAGCGTTGAAAATGAGATTGTCTCCACTCTGCACAAAATTAAATTCCCGATGGAAGTAATTAGCAATATTGCTAATAATTTACTGTGCTGTATTTCAATATACCAGGCAGCTCCAGAAGTGCATTTCCTGAATAAATTGATGCCCGAGGGCTAATTCTCCCGTAATGGTTTCACACCCATCTCTCCCCAGCAGTGGCCATCCCCCTCTGCTGGGGACAGGAGCGGTGCCAGCCCGGCAGCACCAGGCTCCTGCGGGGACCACAGCACCATGTCCTGGGGAGAAGAGCTCGTCTGGTTTCCCCAAACTCTCCAGTGTCCCGCGGTGCTGCACCACGGTGCCATTTGGGGCAGGGTGACAGGAGGGAAAGCAGCCAGGCTTAGAGTCACAGATCTCCATCTGCCCCTTCCCAGCCCCTGGAATTGCTCCTGTTCAACTTCATGGGGTTTATACGTGTGCGTAGAAATAAGTGTGAAGCACAGCACAGCTAAAGCATTAAATATGAGATCGGTGAGATGCTTATCCTCACCAACAGGTACCCGCTGCGTCTACCTCGTACGCTACGTGTTTACTCCCTTGGCATCCTTGCTGGAGGTGACTGCCTTGCCCTCCCTTTGGAAGTACTTCCAGACTGGGAGCTGCTTGAATATGATACGCGGGGGATCGAGCAGCTGGATGATAAAAAACAAAACAAGGCCACAATACCGTGAAAGAAATTGAAAAACTTTTCATTATGCTTGGTGTCATAGCCCTGAAATGCTGCTTGGGAGCTATAAAACTGGCAGTGAGAGAGGGGGGAAGAGCAGGACCATGTCCCCTGGCTCCCCACGGGGCTGAGGACTGGATTTGCTCTCCCAGCATTCGTGTGCCGCTCCATAGCTGCCGCTGACACCAGCCCACGGTGTCGCTCTTTTTCACACTGAGATGATGGAAGCTGTAATCTCTGGATTTAAACAAACAGTAAGAGCATTTAAGGCTTTATTTCAGTGTAGGTAGTGTTTAGTTCCTCCTTCTCCACCTCCCTGTTTTGACCGGCAAGAATTTATTTTTGTTTATTAATACAAAAGGTAAAGGTAAATTGCTTTTAGGCCAGTTCTTTATCTGAGGTCTCTCAACGAACCTGCCCGAGGTCGTGCCTGTGCTCGGGATAATTTCGCCTCCAGCCCCACCACTGCCTCCAGTTTCTGTGGAAACAGCACGTCTCCACGGTTTCCACTTCAATATGCTAAAAAAAGTTATTAATAACAGCGGAATTTCTTTCATACGAGTTTTCATTTGAACGATGCCAAGTTTAGAGTTAAATCACCCAGGTATTCGGCCTGCCCTAATTCCAGCTGGTGTTAAGGGCAGATGAAGTTGGCAGTAATTCGGAGCGGTGATGCTGGGCCCGCGCGGCCGCGGGCTCTGCCGTGTCTGCGGGGAGGCCATCGAAACCTTCGCTCGCTGCTACTCGGAATTGTTCTCGTTTCTGGTGCTTACGGATCGCAGCTCCCGTGGGCTGGTCAG
>NW_010254619.1:0-2579 GCF_000690775.1 Eurypyga helias
TGAGGCAGCAAGTGAGGGAGAACAGGTAATCCTGCACTAAAATGCTCCAGTCCACAACCTTTTAGGTTTGCATATGTGCTGCTGGGTACGGATGTCCCCCTACACGGATCTGCGCATGCAGGTCTGTAGGTGCACACGTGTATTCCTGTCGTTAGATGTGAAGCTTGCCGAACTGCGCGTACAGGTAACGCTTGGTTTACAACACATTTTGTTTTCTTTCTCTGTTCTTACTACAGCAATATCTTTCCTCTAAAACTGGGGCTTCCCCTGAATCTCTTCACTTCTGTTTAAATACTGATGGGAACTTCTTTTTTTCTCCATGTCTCCCTTGTACTGCTTCCCCGTAACAGGTTAATTCTTTCTTATTTCCCAGCCTTGAGCTCCGGGAGTTAAGAAGACAGCTGCAGTCGGCGTACGTGACTAAGGAGCGAGCTGCGCAGATCGCTGAAAGAGAAGCCATGCAGCGTGAGATGATGGTAATTCATTTCCGTGCTGTAACCTTGGTGTGCGTTATGCTGAAAACTCTCCCTTTGCTGCTGACCTGTTGGTTGGGAATATCGTTAGCTCGAGGTATCCGGTGCTTATTGAACATGTTTTGTGTCCTGAAGGACTAATTAGCCAGCAACAAGCAGCCGTAAGGGAGAGGCTTACTGTGCCATTGCAGCACGGATGCAGTGAACTAAGCTGCATAAAGGGATGTAGGTTTTAATATTTACCCAAGTTACAACTATGAGGCACTGTGTAGAGTAAGCGCTTACTGTGCTGCACCCTTCCGTCAGCAGCAGAAACATGGAATGGTTTGGGTTGGGGAGGGGACCTTAAAGCCCACCCAGTCCCACCCCCCGCCATGGGCAGGGACACCTTCCACTAGACCAGGTTGCTCAAAGCCCCATCCAGCCTGGCAGAATGTTGTTGCTGTTACTGAACATACATCTGAGTCACTTCAGAAGGGCTCATGAACTTCTCTTTGCGTGAAGAACAATACTGGGGATCTGGCAGATGACACTGATGCGCCATACGACATTCAGCTTACACGAGTCGCCGTGAAGACGACGCATCCATTGAGGATGTTCTGCACAGTTAAACCACATTCTACTCACTACGCCCACATGGGCTCTTTCCACTCGTGCTTCCCCTGGTCTCCTCCGTTCAGTACGTCGCTTCCTTCCAATGTTGTTAGTTCTCCTCAAGTTTAGCCGTGGAGGGTTCTGCTCCAGGGTTCCACTGGCTGCATCAAGCCGTTAAGCATGTTAAGGCACTGTGTTTATAGACAGAGGTGGAAACATCCCGATGTTGTCATGCAGTGTAATTCTTTTCCATCCTGCGTTTTTTTTCCCTCCAAGTTGTATGAGGGCGAGTCAAAAGGCACCTTGCATTGCTTTTTCCCCCTACAGAAACATGAGGCTGAAATAGCCCAAAAGATGAAGGAAGAGTACGAGAGGGTAATGAAAGAAGAGAGTTCTGCAGAACTGAGGCGAAACAAGGAGAAAATAGCCTACCAGCAGGAGCTAGAGAAGCAGCTTGAGGAGCAGGAGAGGCGGAAGCAGGATGCTTACGAAGAGTTTCTGAGAGAGAAACTCATGATTGATGACATTGTACGAAAGATCTATGAGGAAGACCAAATGTTAGTCACTTTGTGGTTTGATTCTTTATTAATTTAAACCGAAGCAGATAGGAAAGGCAGCTTGTGTCAGGGAGTGCTCCCACTGGGCCGTCGTGCCGTCTGCCTGCCCTCGCCCCTGACGTTTTGTGAGAGGTGCTGAGTGCCGGTCCCAGGGTCAGGGGTAGGAAGGTTTCTGAGGGCTGGGTGGCACTGTGTGCAGGCCACTTGAACAGCAACGCACACGGAGTTTAGGGGATGCCGGTGCCGTTGGGCTATCGGGCTTCCTTCTCATCTCCGTTACGTCGCGGTGGAGCGCGTATAAAACAGAGTAGGGGTTAGTACCAACGTGCGCTGCCTGTCCTCCTGAAGCAGGGCGTTCTACGTCAGATTCCTTTTCAGGGGCAATTTTCAGTGCAGACCCCTGTTTTCTAGCTGAGTGAGTAAGGAGAGTTGCTTAAAACTTCGTCTCGGGAATAGCGGGGCATGCTGTGTGTTTAATGTTACTCTGCAGTGGGTTAAATAACTATTTAAACACTTTTTTCATCTTCTCCAGGGAAAAACAACTGAAGTTAGATAAAATGAGAGCAACTCAGACATGTATTGAAGAATTTAAAAAAGAACAGGCTGTCTGGAGGAGAAGGCAACAGGAGGAGATGGAAGAAGAAAATAGGAAAATTGCGGCGTTCACCCATGTTCAGCGGCAAAGAGAGGAAGATTGGCTGGCCAGAGCGCGAGACGCCGAGGAGAAAAAACAGAGACTTCAGAGCATGGTACCAGAAACGGAAACTGCAGGAAAAATGGTGGTGCATTCTTGCCTTCCGTTAAGAAACCTTTCCTTCTCCTAACAGATTGCCCGGAACCTGGAAAGGGAGCAACAGCAGCGTGAAGAGCTGGAACAGATCCGCCAGGAGCTGTATCTGGAGGAGCAAGCGGAGACCGAAAGGCAGAAGGAGATGGTGAGTGGTGGCAGGGGGGG
>NW_010254619.1:2605-31937 GCF_000690775.1 Eurypyga helias
AGGAATGTCTTCCCTGGACTTCTCCTGCAGATAGACCTGTGGCATTCTGGTACCTGTCAGCTACCACTTCCTATATGTTGTATGTATGTCGTGTAGCTGTGCGTAACCTCTTAATGGAAAATGCGAGTGGAAGGGAGGATTGCAGCTTCCCTGTAACTCCTGCAGAACATTCAGGTTAGCGGAGCTGGTCTGCATCAAACTTTTATAAAATAGTTTCATTTATAAAATAAAAAAGTGGGAAAACATGTAATTTATGGAGCACATGTAGCTGTGGGTAGACTGATTTAAACAGACCAGGTTTACAGAAAAAATGCAACCATTTTGAATCATTGATCTAAAAATAGGCAGTAAAGTGTATGCACCGGGCAGTATTTTGCACAGTCTTCCTCTGTCCCTTCGCCCCTCTGGATGTCTTTGTGATAGAGCAGTGCTCCTCCAGTCTTTGGATGTTGTCACCGGAGCTGTGACCGTTAAGGATGGTTTAGTGAGCGTGTACCCCACATGCGGTTCTTCCTGCACCTCGGGATGCTCTCCAGAGGCCACGTAACTCCCATCTGCACAGCGTCCCCCTTGCATAGCTGGCAGGGCTGTTCGGGGACCGGGGTGGGGTCTTCCCACCCTTGGTATTTGCTCAGTCTGCAGTGTTCTTTGTGACTCTGGGATGTTTTCAAGGGACATCCTTGAGCCTGTTTTGGTCTCTGAGCTCTCTCAGAGCAAACACGTAATTCCGACAGGGTTTTAGGTGTGTGGAACAAACCTGTTTTGATTCTGTTCTGGCACAAAGTGTCTATTTCCAACACGACCTCCTAAATGTTCTTAAGTAGACAAGCAGTTGGTGTATTAACATAGTTTTTGGAGGGGTAATTCTGTTGAGTTTCCCTTGCTATTCCAAATGTATTCATGTTCTAATTCCAACCAGACGGACAACTGAAGGTTTTGGATGCCCTTGTTGTCCCCTTTACATACTTCTTTCTCCTGTGACGGAGACTGCTAGTAACATTCAAGTTCAGGTTTAAGTTAGGTAGGTTAATTACCTGCTTACTTCTTCCTGTGCGCACACCCGCGTTCTATCTTCTCTTACCCTTATCTGGGCGACCACCAAAATGCACCACGGGCTCTGATACACAAGGCTGTGAGTTTTGGAGTGCTGAGCAGGAGCGCTGACGTGTTGATTGACTCTGTGCTCCCGGAAAAAAGTAATCTTTTATTCTGGACTTAATGTTGAGAATCTCGAGACATACGCCAAGCTGGCTAGTGCTGTCGGATACGGCAGGTTTGCTCCATTTATTTAATCATTCTAGGAGCTAACAGCTACAGTAAATTTATTCCAAGATAAATTGGCTGACACTGATCAAAATTTTCTGAAGTATTTCCAGTCCTTCAGCACTTTTATTGTATCTCCTTTACAGGCAGAACGTGAAAAGAGAGTAAGGCAGCGGCTGGCCTTAAGGCAGATGTACACCGAGCAGTTGGCTTTGAAGGAGGTAGCGTGCCAAGCTATGCGGGAAGAGGAGGCAGCCTTCAGAGAGCAGATGCTGGCCAAGTTTGCGGAGGATGATCGCCTCGAACAGATGAATGCTCAGAAACGAAGAATGAAGCAGCTTGAACACAGAAGGGCTGTGGAAAAACTTATTGAAGACCGTCGCAAACAGTTTATTGCAGATAAAGTAAGAGCTTTCACGTGCGCCTTCGGTTTGGGCCCAGGGGTTTCAGAATGAGAATACTTCCGCTGTCCTAAGTGACAAGGCGGCTGTTACTAAGAAGGATGGAGGGGGGGTACGGAGGAGCGTGCAGGGGGCAGCAGGCCTTTGGTTTGGTTTGCTGACAAGAAAACAGAGCCAGCTTCTTCTGCAGCTCAAGAGGTTGGGGTTGGCACCCCCCCTAGAGCCCTGTATACCCGACTTGCTCTGCAAGTCTCTCCTGAGGAGCCGTGGGATCAGTGACACAGCTGCTCAGCACCCCTGTCAGCAGCGCTGGTGACTCTGGGAAGGGCAAGTCCCAGCCTTGATTGTGGATTGAGTCTCTCAGATTATCACCTGAGCAGGAAAAGGCATACACTGAAAACAAGTCGTGGAATCCCATACTGCAGTTTTCAGACCTGTTTATAGAGCAGAAGTCACACATGTAACACGAATTGAGATTTCGAGTCATCAGCACAAGAACAGGTGCCCATTTCTCCTGTTTCTTCTAGCGTGAGAGCACACGCTTACATCGCAGCCTGGCCCCGTGTCTTGCCGTTCAGTCTGCTCTTGTCTGAGGTCTTTCTAGTAACCAAACGTGTGTTGTTCAAACCGAGCTTTGTGGGTTCTCACGTACACTTCTCCGTCCTTTTCAGATGAATTTCCATGACCAGGAGTTAGTAAGTGGAAGCTCAAAATCTATTGCACTAAACCAATTTTCTCTTTATACTGTGGTGTGGATATTGGTGGAAACAAAAGTTCACAGAGCTGAAACGGAACAGTTACGACAACTTGTTTGTTGTAGGAGCGTGAACTTGAAGAAAGACAGTTAGAGGAGAGAAGACAAGAAAACATCCGTGCAATTGTTGAAGAAGAGAGACAGAAACTCCTGAAAGAGCACGCATCTAAATTACTGGGTTATCTTCCTCGGGTAAGCGAATTGTATTTTGAGTGCTCCAAGCGTTTGTCCTGTCTTCTCTTTGGTAGCTTACGGTGAAGTTGCAGAACGGTGAATTCCTGGGGTCAGTGGGTGTCCTTATTGCACCAGCTCTCCTGTGCTTACCTCTTCCTTTTTTCTCTTTCTGAGCTGGGAAGCAATTTACAAAAATACCCTTTCTGTAGGAGGGGCTTTGGGCTCTAGTGCGATGTTGATGCCTGTACGGAGCTTGCTAAAAGCTGCTGCGGGGCTTCGCACATCCCGTTTCTGGGATGTGGAACCTAAGTTCCAAACTAGCTTTTCTAGCTGGAAAGAGGCCTGCCTTTTCTTAACTCCTGCTTCCCCCACATTTCTCAGTTGAGGTTTTGGGAGCAATTCCTTAGCGTTGCCTGTCTAAGGCTTTTGTTACCATGGAAACAAGGCCTCCTCTGCAGCGCAATAAACCGCAGTGCTTACAGCGGCGTTTCACAGCTCATCCTTGTGTTTTCATAAGTTAAAAAGATGGAAGCAATTACTGTAGTAGGTAAAAATTACAATTTATTTTGTATTGTACTCAATAATCGGGAAGATCACCTGATGGCACACGAAGGAAACAAGGTTCTTCAGGGATGTGAAGGTGCATTTACAGTGGGAATTGTCTTCTACAGTACTAGAAAACACTGGAAATAGAGCAGAGTATAACGTGTATTCACATACTAATATGCTAATGCAGTGCATGACTTGTAAAATTTGGAGCGAGTTATTTTCTAACAGATTTCAGTAAAGGATAACTCAGATTGGCAGTATTTTGATACAGTTTTCTAGTTTGAATTTACTGTGGTAGAAGGCTATTTCAGAGTGTCCAGGGCTCACACCTGTTCCATGATATATACTTTGTTCCTTTCTCTGCCTTAACGCTGTGTCTGAATGCTGGGGTCACACATCACCTAACCTCACTCACAGAGGTCATGTAGAAAAGTGCTACCTAATTCTAGGCTCTCCCATATAGGTGCTGTTTGTCATTTATATTTAAAATGCTGGGAGGTCATGTTCTGTGGGTATTTTTAAGCCCTAAAATTAACCTAGATACAGGTAGAGAGTCAGATTTCTGGGTTCCCCTGCTTCCCTTCCCCAAAAGACAGTTTCTGGTGAAGTTGTTCAGTATCGGTTGATTTCTGATGGGCTAATTTCAGCACAACTGAAGGGGGAGACAGAGCCTCACCCAGCCGGTGCCTCTTTCCGTGCAGGTGCTGGATTTTACCCTGCCTGTGCTGGCCGCGGTCACTTTCATTAGGAAGGAATGCAGATAAGCGTTGTCTCCTGCACAGTGCTGACGTCAGGATCTTTGCGGGGCTCTCGCCATCAGTGGTGCAAAGAACAAGAGGCAGTTCTAGGGTAGCACGAGGGACACTGTTTGCAACCCCTCTGCTGGATTTTGTGCTTTGTTCTAACAGTGTGCCACGGGTACCAGCTGTTCCTCTCACTTCCACGGAACATCTCTGAGTTCCTTAACAATCTCCCTGCTGTGATTTACCCCCTGACATGTGTGTGTTTCCCCTTACTGCAGGGAATACTCAAAGATGAAGATGACATTAACATGCTTGGAGAGGAATTCAGGTTGGCTTATCAGAAGAGAAGAGGCAATGCCTTTTCTGGAGAGAGCTGAAACTTCCCCCACCTCATCTCCTGGTTCGCCACTGGGGGTCATCTGATTTGTAATGAGGATTTCCTGTTTAGTACCATAAGTCTGCATTTCAAGGCTGGAGTTCTAAGCTGAGGAGAAGCTGGATTTATTTACATGTGTGTTAAGTACTTGCATTTTTCATCAATAAACTGCTATGACTCCTCAGCCGGCCTGGGTTAGTGTTGCAGCAGTGTTCACGGTGTGTTCCCCGCCACTCTGCAGAGATCCAAGCTCGTGTAAGTTCACGTGTATCACTCTGGACTGCAAGATTCCCCTAACGCGCTATTGCTGGTTGTCTTTGAGAGTCTTGCCCGCACTGGCGTGACATTGTTAAAACACTCCTCTGAAGGCAGTGTCTCACCTCCAAGGGCCAGGTCTGAAATGTTTCACAGTTCCTGTTACTTTGCTGGTAGGATCGAAGCAGGGACATTTTTCTGTTCTGAGGTCAGAGTCACCGTTTTTGCTTCCCTTTCAGTGCCTAAACGTGCTGTTTACGGGCTGTGTTCCTGTTCAGTTACTCCAAGGGAGGAATCCATTGAAGTAGTTGAGGTTTGACAGAGGTTCCTGCAAGCAGCACGGGCTGTTACTGCTCCAGTGCATTAATGTATGTGATACGCTCATCTACACTCCAACTTTTAGCTAGTTCTTGGTTATAACGATGATGTGATGAAGCCTTTGAGGACATAGTGCTTGCAGAGCATCTGAGGCTCTGGAGGCATGGCTCCCATCTGTATCCCAAAGCAGCAGCTGCTGGCCAGGGAAAGATTTAGTGTTTTCACCCTGACAAAAGCAGCAGAGTTAAACAACACAACTGTATTGGATCAGGGAGTCTGAGGTAGGTTTTTGCCAGCCAACGGCGTAAGATGTTACAGCTAAAACAAGTTATGGTCGTTTCTACAAGAGAGCTGTATTAGATGCAGACCAACTAGCTTTGAGGGGAGATCTGTTCCAGGGAACAGGCAGGGCCAGTTTTCCAGCCACGTGTGTTAAAAAGATGTGATGTTTGCTTCTCAGCTGCATCGCTGATTAATTCAGTTCTGTTGCAGCAAGGAGTTTTCTGAGACTAAGCCTGGACATCTTTGGACTGAATATTACCTTAGATAAGGTACTGGTTTAAATGCTAAAACAGCAAACTGATAACTGAGCTCACTTGCTGGAATATTCCTTCCACTGTCTGTGCTTCTCTGCGCATTACAGAATGGACACTTTGGCCTTAAACTTCAGTAGAAACTTGTATTTCACATGCCATTACAGCACAGGCTCTCAGGCTTATACACATGAAGCGATTTAACCATAAGCAAATTAATTCCCTGGGATGTACAGTTATTAACTATTAACTTCATATATAGGAAGGTATGAAAAATAATGTACCTTCTGACTTGTATTCCGAGCAGGAATTGGTTTGTTATGGAATCAGTAATTTCCCCACTCAAGAGCTTTCATGAATTCCTCTTCAGTGAAAGAGAGCAGCTTAGCAGCTTCAATGTGCATCTGAAAGAATTAAAAAAGGAAAAACAGTTAGAGGCAGAAAGGTAAAATAGCACAAATAACCAGTGCTATGTCCCGTGTAACTGTGGTAGCTGAAAGGGGCCTCAAAGGTACTGTTCTGGTTCCTGTACTGTGGTTTTGATGGATGTTCACCTGTTGAAGCTGAAGCTGCTATTCGTAGTGTTCTGCAGGTAGTGTTAGTGATCATGTGATTAATTTTTATGCTAAATATTGCACCTTCAGCTCTGGTAGAACAGGAACAATAAATAGCTTTTTTAACAATAAATAGTTCCTTAAACTACTTTTAATAGTTCCTTAAACTACTTTAAAAATACTTCTGTTTTCATATAGTATGGAAATTACTGGAAATGCTGACAACTCTTGTGACCTCTGAAGAACACTTGTAGGAAAATGGGTCCACATTCTTCCAAGCTGGTCAACATAGAGCTTAACTTGAAACCTGTTACAAATCCTGTACCTCTTGGGGATCCAGTGTGCTAACGCATCCACTAGGTGTGATTTAACATTAAATGAAGATTGTAACAAAATAATGGAACACCATTAAAAATTAACAATCAGCATAAACCAAAGAGTAACTCCCACACCTTAAGGAGAAAGACCTGGAGCTGACCACTGGTAGCTGTGTTGTCACAGATCACACCCTGCATCTGTGATCCCCTATGGCACATATGTACACCCACACACACGTAGAGACGTTTATGTTTAAGAATCAAAACACAACTGCTACTTGGGACATAGCACATTGCTTTACAAGGAATGCCAAAAAGATCAAATGCAACTTTCTAACTTGTAAAAAGGGTATTTTCTGTTCAAGTGATGCAATTGCTTGGGAAAATGGCATCAGGTTCATCAAGGCAGGATGAGCCAACAAGCACCAAATGGTCAGTATTATGGGCAGAGAACCGCCTGTCTGAAAGGCAAAGCAGCTCCTGGGGTTCCAGGTTGTGGCACTGCAGAGGTCACTGCTGTGCCACACGTCCTCATCCCCATGCCCCAGCAGCATCTCCTTCAGAGTGGAAAGTAGTGTCCCAGCTACATAGTTGCGACTGCGAGTTGTAATAAACTGGTGACGGTTTGAAGACCAGAAAACAATGCATGTGTACAAGGGGTCTGGTGAGTTTTATGCAGAGACACACTGTCAGTTCTAAATGACAACAAAGCGTACTGCAGTTCCCACAGGCAGGGTAACACCCTCTAGCTCAGACTATCTTCCCTTAATCCCTTTTAAAATGAAGGTTTTCTATTAAATTCTCTCTCTCAAGACAAGCAGAGTATGGTTTGAATGAGAAACTGCCAGCTGCAACTCATCCTACTGCTAGTACTTAACAGCTTTGGGGGATATTTTTCCTCTTAACGTTCTTAACGTGGTAGTAGTCCCTCATCTTCAGGCTACCTGCATCTGAATCTGCCACAGATACCACATGAATGGCCCAAAGTAGGTTTTCCTCATTTATTCATTCATTCAATCAAAAGGCTCATGTGAAGCAGAACTGATGTCCTTTGTGTGCTGACGTGTACAGAGCACGTGAGCTGTGGCTGCCCGTCCCCTCTGCCTTCTGCCAGGAGTTACAAAAAGCAGAGTTAGCACCGTTCTCTTTCAGTTCTTCCTGTCGTAGCTTGTTCTGAAAGGACACTAACAGCGTCCTTCTTCTCTTGAGTAAGTAACGTTTTTTGCAAGACAAGCTAAGTGGCTTCCTCTGCTGCCTGCAGCTCTGGTAGAGCCGCCTTCTACAAGACACCTACTAAGGCTTTCTGAAGTTTAGCTGAGAGGGTGGGTTTGGTTACAGTCAAGCAGAAACACTGCTCTGTCACCCATTTCAGTGAGTTCACATTCCAGAGGATGACGAGCTACCTCGTGTACGGAGCATAGGGTGAATGCTCTATTATTTTTTCATTCCAAAATAAACGTGGAAGAGTGTGAAAGGCCAGCCAAGGGCTGAGCCAGCAGTTCTGTTAGAGAATCCCCAAGATTCCCTCTGCATCCTGTTGCTGCCAGAAAAACCCTCTTCCACTGGAAATGCACAAGCAGCCCCAGTTCCTCTTATTCCTCCTTTGTCCTGTGATGGAGAGATATTCCTAATTCAAGGGCCTGTTTCTGCATTGCAGTTCCCAATTCTTAAGAAAAGCAGGTGTGTTTCATTCCATGCAGTTGCCACTCTACACAGAATTGTTCTTCCCCTATGGGGGCTCAGTTGCTTCAAGAGTGTTTACAGAATGTCTGGTGATCAGCGCAGCACTCAAAGGGTAAGTTTTAAAAAAGCCATCTCCAAGGCTGGCCCTTCTACCATGCTTCTGCTCAACCAGGCACCTATGTTGCCTGTTTCAGCACTCCTGCACCTTTGGGTTGGGAGCACAAAAAGAAGGGCATTGCCTCCATCCCAAACCAAACCACCTTAGATTCAGCAGAGTACCCGAGCAGAGGTGAACCCTCTACGGGGTTAAGATCCTACCTGGAGAACTGCGACGCCCCTAGCTCTGCCCAGGGCTCCTGCAGCTGCAGAAGGAAAATGGATAGATGCCAACGGTATCGCGCGATCCCAAGTGTGTGGTAAGTGAAAGGTGTGATGGAACTGTAAGACCTAAACACATCAGGAAGTGGAAATTTTTTGATTTGGGCAACAACTCCCAGTATACACTCATCTCGCTTTGATTTGCTTTCATGTAAACGCACAGGCTCTCTGCATTTCTACCATCAAAGCTCAGTTGATGGGTCTGTGCTGAAAATGTTTTGGGAAATAGAAGGTTTTTACCCACTGCAGTGTCCAAGGTTTCCCTTTCCAAGTAAAACATCCCTCCTTTTTGAGTCATCAGTACAGCTTTATCAAATATGACCATTAAGTATTTTGGCCAGAATATAGCTAAACATGTATTAATGCACTTTTTGCTACAATGCCTTTCTATGAAAGCTGTATCACTGACTGCTCAGCAGGAGCTGTCAGCAAGTATCCTACTACCTGCTCTCCAAGAAAGGTGGTAACTGCTGCCCCTCCTTGGAAATGAATGCAGCATTCCAGAATGAGGCTAACTGCAGGGCAGGAGGGCACCAACACCCATGCAGACGTTACCCACTGTGTGTGGTTCAAAGTATGGGTGGTACTCCAGGAATTACGAGAGGATGGAGATCAACTCCTCTCCTTCAGTCCAGTAAATTCACAGCTAGCACAAGTATTCCCTCTGTTATTTAGCTTTTTATGTCCTTTTCTGCCTGACACAGAAGGAGATATGCACCTGGGCAGAACTGTACTTGTTCAGAAGACCTTAGAACATAAATAAAACGAGGCAATGTTACCAAGAAGGGCACACTCTGAGAACCCTGGAAGAATGTAGCTCTGAAACGTGATGGCTCACTCTGGAGAGGGCATGGTGTTACAGCTGCTGCTACAAGCAGTGATATGCTGGGGGGGAAATGGGGAATGGTGGATGGATTCTACTGACACAGCACCAAAGGGAGTTGCTGTTATTACCTGAACAGTATTTGCTCTTGAACAAATAGATATTCTCAGTCCTAAAGGTTGTTGGTAGTAATCTGTCACCATCACAGGATATGTTCCAAGTTAGGAATGGAGTCGATTCAGCAGATCAGCCTTTGCTATAATGTAGAATGTTAGCAACACACACTGACAGGAGTGAGGCTGCAGCTCCCTTGCACGGAACGTCCCACCCTCAGGGCTCTAGTTTGCACGGTTACCTTACTTGGCAACAGGCACATTTAGTGAGAGGTTGGTAACTGAAATGAAACCGCTCTGGTCCTTACCTTTTGTCTCTTTAAAATATCAATTAACTTCAACTGCTTTTTAAAACCTGTCATTAGCTCTTCTTTTTGTTTCTGCAGCTTCTTGTTTTCTGCTTTTAATTCTTCAATTGTTCTGAGTTCGTGGTTAGCTACATCCTACATGGGAAGGAAAGGAGAAATGTGTTCTTTACGAAAGTGGTGCTTTAGCCAATGAAACTTGGCATTACATAACAAAATGACCAACGGTAGCCACACGTGACATTTCTGAAAAGAAATGGAATTAATCAAAATATTCCCACATCAAAACTTAAAAAGAGAATCTCCACGATGACAGCCATGGTTTGCCTGTGTATGTGTTGAGGGGGGGTGGGGTGGGGTGTACTTCCCCCTTTTTCTGAACATACCTCATTTTCACCCAAACAGGGATCAGAAAGGCTGTAACTTTATTCTGTACATTTCTTCCTCCTGTACAGGTTGCAGTAGTATTGTCTGAGCTAACTGACCAAGCCCTTTGATGACCTGCTCCAAGTTAATTTTGGGACTGTCTGTAAGATACACACCACTTCCAGTGCTGATGAAGCCTTTTGCCTCATTCCAGCATTACTGAGTGATAACGTTTGGAACTTGTTCTCCTAAGGCACTGTACCTTGTTACTTTGCTTCAGTTTATTCAGCTCCACCTTGTACCTTTCTGCTTCTTCCAGGGCCCTGTTTAAGCGAACCTCCGTTGCACTCTGACTGGTTGCGGCCTGCTTTTGTACACGCTTTAGATTCTCCAATTCCTATTTAAGAGGCAAAGGGTAAGAGCAAAGATTATGACTTGTATTTTAATGAATCCTGTAGAGACAACACATCTGTGGCAAGGCATACCCTTGAAAACTCAAGAGTCTGTGAACTTCTTTGGCCTGCAGATAGAATCTGTCTCAAAGACAATTAATTCCACTGTTAAAATATCCCCTCCTCTGAAATCCTGAAAAGGGATCTTTGCCATCTCTGTTTTAAACTTCTCTTGGAGTAATTGTGGAGCTGATCATGTACGACCACGAGATTGACTGAAAACACTTGTATGTTCAGTCAGGAAAAGAGGAAAATAACGTGGGTGTATCTGGTCCATGGCAGATCTTGGAATGGTGGCTGGTGTTGCCAGCGGCTGCCTCCCACCTGTTCCTTTTACCGCTCTCCCCCAGAGATTACCACATGCAACCGCCAACAGAGTTAGGACAGCCTCCTGAAGGTGGCTGAGGGCGGTACCTATTTCATCCAGCAGAAAATACTTCATCAGGTGTTTATGGCAACAATCAAAACAGCTCCCTCTGATCTCTGACGATAGTATCTCATAGTGCGGTACGTGGGGAAATGAGACCAAGCTGAGGAACAGACTAATGAGACTAAAGATCAGGGAATACAGATAAAAGACACAATAGAAGAAATAAACAATTCTGGCAGAAAGAGCACATCTTATCATTTGTGAAAAGGAAATAAACTTTTTTAAAAAAAGTCTATCAAATTTTTAGGAATGGGCACAAAGATTCTTTTAACCAAATCGGGGTAGAGTAGGGGGCTTGCTGTTAACCTTTTGCCCTCAAAATGCCTTATTTCTGAGTAATTCTTCCCTTTTCTCAATTCCACACCAGCTCTTTGGGTGATTACTTCTAATTTCTAAATCACTTACCCAAGAAAAACATATTCATTCACAAGTGTATGCAGCAAAGCCATTATGGTAAAGTTATGAGTGGAGCAGGTATTCCTGGGAAGACTCTACTCCAAAATGAAGAAAACAGGAAAGTACTCTGTATCTCACTAACCTTCCAAAATTCTATTGGTGAATGTGCCTCCTTCAAGAGTTCACCAAGACAGATGTTGTTTCAACATGTTTATTCCATCGATAACCTGTCCATCAGATTGAAAACCGATGGGCAAATGCCTGGCTTGTAGGGCATCATTGAGGAGCGCAGATTCTGACCTCTGTGTTTCCACAGAAAACAAGCTGCAGAGCATGCAAACCTCTTTGACTTGTATCAGAGTGATGGAGCTGTGAGTTGGGCCAACTAAATCTTGAATGCTATGTATGTTATTCTGCATTAATATGAAAAGCTTTGGAATATAGCCTATCGAGCATTTAATGACCAAAAAACTAGTCTGCATGCAATGCACATGATGTATCAGCTCATCATATCATTTAAGGAAAGAATTCTAATAAGTCTTTTGGGGCTTTTTGACACTTACTGTCATACATAATACCTTATTAAACATTTTTTTGCAAGTCATCTGGTGAGAGTGTAGTTAAATATATTCGACTCCAAGTTTTTCACCTTAAAGATGCCTGAAATAAGTATTTTGTAAGTAGGCAACTTTTCCACTAGGTTTTTAATACTTTAAGTAAAAGCTGGATTACTTTTCTCATATGTTTCTCTAGGAGGCAGAAAAACATACAATGTTCTAAAACTGCATCCCGTTTCAGTCTCTGGATTTTCACTGTGCTGCATGGCTGAGGCACCTGAATGTCAGTGGGGCTCTGATACCAGGGAGCTGGTCTATGAGTAACCCTCCCAGCAGGCTTTCTTTCCTCCCAGTAGCAAGCATACACAGCACTTCTACCTTTAGAAAGCTCAGCAACACCTGTCCACCCCCAAAAATATTTGAGAGATACATTTGCTTAACATCAAGCCCTTTTTCAAGGCAAATCATAAAATCTCTGCACAAGGCCTTAAAAGGAGTACGAGCACAATGTGGCGTTTCCCTGACTTTTATCCAACATTATAGCTAGGTTGAATTAAAAAGTCAGAGGGAACGCAGAGGAGGGGATGTTCTTGTAGACGGGTGGTGAAAAAAGACAGCAGAGGTGATATCATTGATTAGATAAGGTAGATGGGGCAGGGGGAAGAGGAATACTGGAAAGAAGAGGGTAGAAGTTTTGGGGAGCATCAGCAGCATTCAGCTGCTGCCTGAGGTGGGTGTTGCGGCACCAAACACCAAAAGAATGACATGTAAAAATAACAAGCTGATTACTACATTTCAGGTATATTGCGAAAACTAGGTGAGAATCTTTGCCAAGGCACATACAAAAACATAGCTAAGGAGTTAATGAAATTGCATAAACTGTTGAAAATCTAAGGAAGCTTGGGAAAGCATGTATCACACCTTAAGGCTTCTATCACTTAACAGAAATCACAACAAAAGCAATAAAAGCCCAAAAATCAGAGGTTACATTTGTGGTATTTCATCTATACAGAAAACCTTCTCTAGACTGAAAGTATGAGTCTTGAGAGTTTAGTGGCACAGCAGTACAAGTTCTGGCCCGTGTTCACAGGAACTGTTTTTAAAGATAGGTCTAGACTCAGTCTACAACTACATTAATGATACAGCGTTGAATAATTCTTCATACGTAAAGAAGAAAACAGTTTTCAGATTGCTGAGCGTGTAGGAGATTCAAGCAATTACTGCAGAAGTGTTTTGAAATGCATGGTTTTGGCAGTTAGATAATGGTCTGTATCAGAAAAGATAAGTAAAATAACTTCTGCGTTAGCAGAGAACCACTCATGACATACGCCTGCCGCCTTTGACTTCGCGGTACTTTAAAGCGCTGCCACTGTTTGTCGTGATAGTGTCCGATCAGTAACCTTGAGAAATCCTAGAAAACACAACATATGAGGAATAATCGAAGCAAGTGAGGATGGTAAAGCCAAGCAGGGAAAGCGACCGCATTTTGGATATGGTGGCTGTACAGGAGAGGTGAATAAGCTTTACATCACAACCACCATCTCCTAAACACTGGGATAAAGCTTCCAACTGTGACTGCGTGGCAGACATTATGGAAACTGCCATCAGAGAAGGCTTTAAGTACAGGTTAAGCACACTGATGTCCAAGGTGGTTTGGATATCACCTATCCTGTCTGGGTTTAAGAGAAGGGACTAGAAGACTCTGTAAGATTCTCAGCCCTATTTACTGCAGGACAAGGAGTAGCATGAGCACTACAACTGACTAGTTTTCCTGACAAAATTGACAATCAGGGTACTTATTTAAGGGAATCTAAAACCTCCAAGTATCTGCACAGAAAGAACACACAAACTGAGAACATTTTAGTTTTGATATGCCAGAAATAGTAACACTAAGATGAAAGCATGCCTATACAAATGCACAGTATGATTTCATGGGACTATAAAGAGACTTCGTTAGGCTGGGTTGTGTTCTGTTCTCCCAAATTTTTCAGTGAAACATTCTCCTGGCTATATTACACGTACTACACAATACTGTGTCTTACATGGTTTTGAAGTCAAGCTCTCAAGCTCTGAGTAATTAAAGAAAAACACATGGTGCTCTTAGATTAAGTTCCAAACAAACAAAGCTGCGTGTGCAGGCCATCTGCTACAACTAGGCTCGTATACAATTTTGCATATGTGGCCTACAGTAGGAGCCAGGTTAATTTTGATTCATCCAAATAGGTTTTCAAATAGTCCATTTTCAAGAACAAAGACACAGCCTTTCCTCTACCTGCAGAAGATACTAATACAAGCTGCAGATGGGTTTTTTTTTCAAAATATTCACCAGGTTCTGCAGTTTACACTAATATTCTTACTACCAGAAGTGAGTTTTAACAATTATAATTAAAACCAGAAAAATAACATTTCCATGTATTTTTGAACATTTCTTTTGAATGTGACAACAGTTTCTGAAAAGGTGGTTTTGTCTCTTGCAGGTCTTTCACACAAGAATTTAATTTTAAAATACAGAAAATTATGATTGTAGAAGTAGAAGAAAAGCAATTAGCAACATATATTATCTCTTCCTTTAAAAGTGTGATTAGATGATTTAAAAATACAGTTTCTAAAACTATTAGTAGAGGCTGAGCCACTAATGGGGTCACTGGATATGAGTCTGTCAAACTAGGCTACAGAGGGTGCTGTGATGTGTTTTTCCCTTGCATGAGATAAACAAAGCGTATCTGCAATACCTTTTCCAGCGCAATGACCTCCTGTTGTAAACCTTCGCTTTTTCTGTTTGCTCCCTGTGACAACATTTTGTACTTTTCAGTCTGGGAATGTTGCAGACTGATTGTTCGTTGCAGTCTGGTGTTTTCTTCTTCAGTGTCTTTAAGCCGAGACTTTAAATTCTGATTTTCATCAGCCTGTTTGACAGTAATTAGCAAAAAAAGGCAACTAAAATTATTGCAAGAAAGCAGTAGGATAATGCAATAGTCGTATTTGTAAATAACAAGCAGTAAAAATATACATATTGTAGATATGAAGATAACGATTTTTAAAAATTGTTATTTTAAAATTTTTTGATCCTTCATATTGCAATTCACAACAATTTCAAGAAAGGAAACAACTAAGATAAACTAAGAAAACAAACCACCAATTTACCAGGACAGTACTTCAAAACCCAGTAACGCTTTTCTCGTGTAATTGCCTGCAGTCTTTTACTTGGAACTGTCTCGTTGCAGTATGTAAAACATCTAATTTTTCACAGTTCAAAGGTTTGGAGAACAAACTATCAAAATGTTACAGACTAACATGAATATCAGTGGCATGGAGATACTTTGTGGTAGTTTTGTGGGAACAGCTAAATGCACACAGCAGGAAACATTCTGGGAAAAAGAATAGAATATAATTACTGATAAATCAATCCATTATGTTTTAGGAGATTATCTGGTTTTGACTTAAAAGCAAGCTAATGATCCAGGGTACATCAAGTATTCAAATTCAAGATTCTCTTCACATAAAGTGAATCCTGTATTAGCTTCATGACCTACTGGCAATTACATCCCACATTAAGCATTATAATTTCAAGGCATTTTTCTTTTATAGCCTTTTAAACATTATTAGTGAATACTAATGGGGGTTACTTCAGAGATACATTATGCCCCTCATTTCTTTAAGAAATCAAGGCACATCCAGAAACGGAGTGTCTAGGAACACAGGGCATTCATTCTCTGCTGCCCTCTCAGCCCTTACGAATACAAGCTTCTCACCTGGGAAATGTATGTACTTTACCCCGAGTTTCATGTGACCGCATGCACCTCAGAAACCCCCACTTCTTTATATTTAAAGCAGATTTACTGCTTCCTTATAATAATTGGCATGTGAATTGGAACATAACCCAGAACCTTTCTCAAGGCTTTGCCAACATGAAACTTTTGTGACCCTCTGAATGTAATAAAGTTGTTTTCACACCAGAGAAAGTAGTACCCAAAATGATACATTTAGATACAGTTCTATGGGAGCAGGACAAGAATAGCTACACACTTCTCATCTGTCGCCTGCTACAGTAACTGAATTCTGTAGTATCTTAGGCATGGCATGAAGCAGTTCAAAAGCTACTGACAAAATTGTATTTGATTTGAAAATGTCTATAAAGTCTAATGTAACAACTTCTGATCACAGCATAAAAGTATCAAAATTCAGAAGCAACTGTATTCATTAAAATGAAATAAAGTATAAAGTAGTGATATAAAATACCAAAATCTAATTCCTTCTAAAGATTTTTTCCCAGGTACCTAGCTCAAAAAACTTATTTATTACCACCCAGCTCCTTAACTCTAAATTAAAGGCTTGAGAGAAAACATAGATGGTTTGCCATATGTTCTGAAAGTCATCATCACATTTGGGGCTGGGGAATAGGTGGAATTCTGAAGGTAAGAGATCACAACTAAGAATAATGTAATTGTTTAAAATAGAACGTTAGTTCAAAGCCTTGCTTGATTACAAATGCATGAAAAAGAGCTGATCCCTCTGGCAGACAGACACAAACTATTTAAGGTTTTACAGCTCAAGAGATGTTTGAGCATCACCTGAAAACACACTGCCAGACAGCGCAGCTCATAAACCTCACCTGTAGCATGCTCTAACAATAAAATATCAGTGTAGCCTCACACTGCCTTAACTTCAGTCTGATCTGCCCGAATACGTAATTCCAAAGGGAGTCCTCTGCAGCAAGTGTAATCTTGAGAATGCCTGAGAATGCCTGATTTCCATTTCGATTACAACATTCCACTCAAAGTGGATTACAGATCAGCGATTTCCACACTTTTTTCCACCAAGGACTCCCAAAGTACCTGACCAAATTCCTCAAGCTTTTTGTTTCTCAATCTGCACTCAACATCCCTCTCTTCCCGTCACCCAGCTCTGGGCACCGCTCGTCTTCTCTCTGTATATCAAAATGTGATTTCGACTGCTATCGCATCCTGCTCCCTTTGCCCCGGCGCTGGAGACGCTCTCTGTCCAGCAGTGATGGCTAGGGCACTCTGCAGCACCAGTGGCCCCACAGCTGGGCCACATCTTCATTCCCAGTAGTTCTTTCCTGCCTCACATGGGCTTTTTCATTAAGTATATTTCACAAGCTTTTAGCCCAAGATCACTCTTATACACAAATTACCATTCTTGACTCTAAATTCTTAGGAAATTTTTAAAAACCCAGAACCTTAGTTCTTAATAACTGAAAAGGAAAGGTGAGGGAATTCTGTTGTGATTATTTGTTAAAGGGGAGCTTTCTGTTTCTACAGGCAAGGAAACTCAGCTCTTACCTTTTTCCTGCATTCACACACTACACTATCCAGCTCTTCCTGCATAACACGTAACTTTGCCTTAAGAAGTCTGATTTGAGCTTCTGTGAACAGAAAAAGTTGCATTTAATAGCCACAAATACTCATTATTCAGTGCAGAAAAGACTGATGTAAGGATTCACTTTCATCACCTGGGTTTTAAAAACACACTATGTTGTGTGTAATTGTTAAAGAGCAACAGGCAAATAAAAACTGAGATTTCTACGTGAATGTTGCAAGTTTCTCATTCTTAGGCAAAGCTTTGTATAGATTTTTTCCTTTTAATGACTGAACTTGACATCTTTGAAATGTAAAAGACTCCTAATTCTCAAAATTGAAACACTGGAAACTTTCATCATACCATGATACACAGTTTTCCTTAAGACTGAAGGCAAGAAAACTATACTGTAGGGTATGTCTGCATTGCAAACAGTCTGTAGCTGCAATCTGTGTGGTTACACCCAAAGTATTTTTAAACTGCTCACAACAAGGAATCAAATGGAGACTGCAAAACCCTCCCAGTAGGTAAATACCCCTCCCACACAGTAGTCTATGCATTTTTAAAGTACACTGCTAACATTATTAATTTAATAGTTTAAAACTAAACCAATTTAATCAGGTGTGTAGCCCAAAGGAAGTACTTTCTTGCTCTGGGACAGCTAAGAACCACACTACTGTCATGACAAAACAAGCTGTGTGAGAACGGTATGTTCTCTTACTCCGTGTTTCCCCAACCTTTCCCCAGATCATTCACAGGGAGCTCCCCCTGAACTTCCACAGGCACAAAGCATGGAAACAGTATGATTATCAACTTGAGCAACACGAGTATAACCATTATTCACTGTAGGTACAAGGGGAAAACAATGAAGTGGAGTATCTGGAGCTGAATGTGAGGGGATGAAGGGTACACATGTTCATTTGCTGTACATATGTTCATTTGCTGTAACAGGAATTCTTGTTATTTCACCCACCTTCCCTCATTAACTGTCAACTGCAGATTAAGTTCTAACTCTGCGGAGGTGAATAGTAAGTTGGATTTAGGAAAACACCACAGAAAAAAATAAGATACAGGGAGACTTTTTCCTCCCATACATATTAACTAGCTTCTGGTAACTGGTGGCTATCCCGAGATGGAAACCACATTGAAGGCATCAGGTTTAATATTCTTTCATGTACTTCTATACTATGAAGTTTTTTGATTTTCTTCATGAAACATACTGTATTCACAATATCCCGTGGCCAGGAGTTGGCTAATTTAATTATGCATTATGTGAAAGAAAAACACTTTGTATACCTTGCTTTAAATCCAGCTGAATGTGGCATTTACCTGTGACTGCATTACAAAAAGACAGTTTTCCCTTTACCACTACCATCTTCATAACAGAACCTTTCATATTGCCCTCAGTTGTAGTGTTTTCAAATTGAGGATGCAAATTCAAGTTGTTCCATGTTTCCAATTGCTGCTATATACTCTTTCCTGTATCTTTCCCCATTTCCTGGTTTTGAGATGGGGTGTGCAGATCTGCGTGGCATGTTCAAGATGGGGTAGCATCCATCATGTAACAGCATAATGATAACAGTACAATATGCTGTGACAGATCACTCTAGGACTGCAAAACCTGGTTCTTTCCTTTTACCCTCTTGTTCCCTCTTTTACTCAGTTATTAGGCTGCAGACAATTTCTCTTCTGTCTTACACAGCTCTGTCATTAAGAGCACTTAGTAGTAAGCCTCGCTGAAAATCCAAGAGCACAACTAGAACCACATCAGCCTTGGCAGGTAGCTATGATCCAAAATTAGTTTGAATTCTCACAAGAGGTAAAGTTAATTAAACAATTAGCTTACTAATTGGTCATTTTTAAACACCTAATGAGGCTGATAAGGGGGAGGGGTACCACTTAATAGGATGGTTTTAGGTAATAAAGTAACCAACAGGTTTGGGAATGGTGAAGTAGAAAAGGATATCTGGGGGACTCTGATGTCCTACTAGAAAGCATAGTTGTCTTGAACTCCTGAGAAAATCTGAAGATTAACATGAAGAATGACAACCCATTCAGGTATTTTGTTCGTTTGTCTGAGGGTGTATTTGATAATAACAGAGCTTTATCTTCTGTTTTCTACAAGTCTGTGTACTTCTATCATTGCTTGTTACTGCAGAGCTGAGTTATAACCCACAAAAACAGCCCCTGAGAAAAATAATGTGTGAACTACTGTGTTGGCAGAAAAACTGTTGCTCTGTTATAACCTGTGATTGTGAAATGAAGATACAGAACCTAAGTCCAGAAGAACACTACAGGAAGCTCAGGGAAAGGACAATGCTATGGAGCCTTAGCTCGTTGGCTAAACGAGTCTAGCACATGCACATAAGTGTAAGGAATCCCTTACTAGGAGAATCCCACTTAGGGATCAGCCCAGTCCATAACACGGCTTATTTAGTACCTACACCTACTTCCTTGTGGCAACTGTAACTGTTCTGTCAGTTTGTCACCACTGGTGTGCTCTGCAATAACTTATTTAGCATATTAAGGAGGCATTCAGACTGTCCTAAATAGTCAATACCGAATTTCAAAAGCAAAAATTAAGCCAGAGTATTTGCATTTCATCATTAAAATTATAGAAACAATTCTCAATACTCAAACTCGTGCCCTTGGTCCACAAGCCTTAATTGCTAGACACCAGTAATAACTCTTCTTGAGTTACCTTGAGTTTATTTGGTGTAAACTTCCAATGCAATCCAAAGAAATTTCTTTTTAGTTCAGGAACAAGAACTATCAAAAAAAAGTATCTGAGGATCTGTTTGGGAGTCTTACTAACAGAAGACTTGCACAGAGTAACATGAGGCTAGAAATCAAGCTATTTTTGTGTTGGCATGCTTGTTGACTTTGAGCTGTTAGATTAAAAGCGGGTTTGGGTGTTTTGCATGATTGCAGTGAATCTCTGACTTCACACCTGCTGTAGCATTGTAAGAAACTACATAAACCCACTTCTCTCGCACCGGAGCCAAGAAGGCAGATGTGCAGCATGCCTTCAGCTTCACTGACAAGTGCTGCAATCCCCTTCCCTGCTCTATTTCTAGGACAAACATAAACACAGCATTTGGAGTGGGAAGGTATCTGGAGGATTCTCATCCAAGCACTGCAGCTGAAACATTACTTCATTTAAGCCACTTACCAAGATCCACAGCATTGATCTGAGGAAAGGTTTGTTCCTCTAAAGGCAGAATCTGTGCAAAGAACCGAAGCTCTTTTTGGAAATACAAGCTTAGCCTCATGTATTTCTATTTCCCCAGTGAAATGAATTAAATGATATGTACATATTCAACAGATGTAACTATCCAAATGTCTTCCTACGAAGGTGGAATCAAGATAAAAATTCACTTTTTCCCATGATTATTCATATGTGACCTGAGCTTCCTCTAGGACTAAATAAAGAAAAACATTCTTTAACCTTAGAGCTTTAGAACTTTACCTGTAATTTCTATAAAATCTCTTCCTTTTTTTTTCCCCAGGAGAACCCATTCCTAACAGTCAGGAAGGAAGAATAGAAGTACTTAACCATGAGAGGAAACCTACCTGCTCCAATTTCATTTCCAACGCATGGAATAATGTCATCATCTAGACAACCTGGTGAGGCTCCTCTCTCTAGTTTTTCTTCAATTTTGCTTATTGTTTTTGCTGAAGAAATATCTATGCAATCATCCAGTACTGCAACGTCATCAGCACTTTGTACTTCCAGATTTCTTATTTTTGAACTAAAACCAAAGAAAACCCTAGGTTTAAAATCTGTAATAATAATAATAATGGCCTTCTCATCCAACAGTGTTATACCTGATCAGAGTAAAAGAAAGAGAGGAATGCTGTTTTGGCTTTAGCTACTACCCTCCGCCTTAAATTCTGTTGGTTTTCCCTCTGCACGTTAACTTTCCTACATCTCCGTTCTCTCTAGCTATACTCCTACCTTACTACCACAGTTTCTTTCTTCTACAAAAAGATAACATTTGTTCCCACAGGATGTGAAGCTCCCAAGATCTTATTCCAACACACCCTCATCCCAGTGCAGCCTCCAAACTCCTCTTAGCAGCTGACTTTCTCCCCCAACTTTGGGTTCACCCTGCAGGTCCTGTATCTGCACTTCCAAATCTTAAGGTGTGGTGACAGCCTTCCCTGAACTGCCCAAGGGAGGTCCAAAGGGTCCACAAGTCACTCACAAGTCCTGAAAGACCACCTTGGCTTGTGTCAATTCCATGTTCTGCCACTTTGCAGATGATTTGCATCCTATTTTGGTACTTGTCCATATCTTGTGGAAGTTTTCATTTGCTGTTGGGATTTTATGCATTTCTCTACTCTTGTCTTTTGCCCAGATCTCCATTTCTTGCATTTACAACCTTGAATTTACAGAACTGAAGCTTTTCAGCTGGAAACCCCTGAGAGCTGTGGTAGTATTACTGACTCTCTCTTGCCCTGCTAGCCCAAGATTCAGCAAAACAAGGGAGAGCCTGGAGGGCCCCGTGTTTCCCGTCACAAAGCAGTCTGCACCACCTAAGCGTGCTCTCTTGTGTTCCCTCAGAGGATGTATTTCCCACACATATGTGCATTAGGCACCCTTTTACTGAAGGAGTGAAAGGAGTTTTAACTGCCAGCCTCGGAAGTGCTTGAGCCAACAGCTCTGTTGTTGCAGTATTAATCACATATGTTCACTAATACTTTCTGGTGCTCTGTGCAAGTAAGCAGAGAGAGCGCTACGTGGTGGAGCTGATCAAGGGGGACAAAAAGTTAGACGCATTTATTTATATGAATATTTATACATGCAGATGTATATATTAATAAAAATAACCTGATAGACAAAAATAGCAACTAAAATGTTTCATTACCAAGAGATGTGTATAATATACCTTGGAGCTGTTCTTCTTCCCGTACTTCCAGAGGATGGTCTGTTCTGAGCCACAGGCATGGGAGCACATTTCTTCTTGTTTGCTAGCTACAAATTTTTTTCAGAAAGTAGTGATTATTTTTTTTTCATTAGTTAGGAACTACATTTTTCTAGTAGTTTTTGTGTTTGCGTTTTGGTTTGGGTTTTTTTTAATGCATTCAGCCTCAAAGATGCTTTTCAAAGTATGCTTTTTCAAGCTTTCCAAGGCACAATTTTCCAGTTTTATTTGCAGTCATCTGTCTCTTGCAACTTTCATGTCCATACGCCCAAATTATAATACCTCCAATAGTAATTTCCTTGTGGGAGTTTTTGCACACATGCTCATGATAAATTCATGCATAAGCAAGGCTCTCAACTACTATTAAGGTATTAACTATTGGACTGTCAATGGACTGCACTTCTTTGAAAAATGCTTACTATACCTCCAAAAACATTCTAATTCTACAAATAATTTTGATCTTAAATTCCCTGTAAAAGGAAGATCTAACAATATTTCTGTTAATTTCACTCAAATAAATATTCTTCAAAAATTAGGCTTTTTTTCTACTGTGAAGACAGTGTTTTGGAGGCTTTAGCTCCCCTCATAAAAGATTCAATGTAATTGTAATTAGGGACCACTGAGTTTGTTCCTAATCTCTACCTCCTTTCTCCACTTTATTTCACTTCCTGTATTCAGTTATTTGGACTACTTGTTTATCATTACGTTTAGAAGACAGCAGTACTTCATTTTTTATTATACTGGTGTGGGAGAGAAGGGGAGAAAGGAAGAAATTAATTATGCTCCAATATTTTGTGCTTGAAATTCTTCATTTGGTGTTCAAAACACTGAACACCTCTGTCAATGCTTTACAGACCTGGAAACTTACAACACAAAAAAGTAAACGTGATGTAAGTCCACTCAACCACCAGTGGTACTGAGAAACCCTGGTAACAGCCCCTCTCGTGCTGCTTTGAACAGTTTCCTTTTGGCCTCCCACCCACAACAGTCCCCAGTGTAGCACAGCCTCAAACTCAGAAGTAGTATTTGGAAATTATACTAGAAGAGAAATTAAGGAGAATAGTTTTGACTTTGATACCTTGGCGTGTGAGTCTGTAAGAGATGAAATTTCAGCTCGTACTGAACCTCTGTAGGAAAAAAAAAAAAGTCACTGAATATGTGTCAAACAAACAAACCCCAAAAAACCCAAACCCACATCCAAATATTTTACCTTAGAAATTCAAACCCGCTGTCAGAATCAGGAAAATAACATTTAATATGTTTAGAATGAACAATATAGCTGAGGTGAGAATATATACTAAGTTCAGCCATAAATCCAGCCTCACTCTGTCTTTCCATTCTACCTCATTTGCTATCTAAATGACCTGCTGAGTGTGGGATCCAACACAACAGTTTACATATGTCCCCGAATGTGAATTTCATCTCTTGCAGTTCAGGAGATTGCTGCAACTACTGCCTTATTAGACCAACAATTCCCAGCAGCAGGGAGTACTTAGCCACTGTGCAGGGTGTTATCAGCTTCAACAAGCGAGACTGACAGTCCATAACCTAAGATCACCAACAGCTCAGTGGTTAATGCGTCCACCTGACGCATACCTCCCTGAATTAATACAAAGAAAATGAAGATAGGAACCAGTGTTCTCTACATCCTAGGAGGGAGTGCAATTGTATGCTCAGATTGACTGTTGTCAAGTCAACTGACAGGGACTATCAACCAAATATGAGGTGGGAGCAATGTATAAATTAAGCCGCACAGACTTTTCTCTGAAATACATATTACAAATATTGTATCCATTTTACAGATGAAAAAAAATAGGAATAAAAGAGCAGCTTTCTCATCTGCTCACTCGGCCGAAAACTGTGCTTCTTAGTATCTGCACTTCAGGTTAAATGATTATTTTAAAAATCTGCTGGAAACAAGCAGAACGATTTAGCATGCTGTGTACTATTCAGGTCAAGTTTCTTGTCATATATATAACTTCTTTTGCTTTCAGAATGAGTGATGTGAATCTGTGTTATTGCACGGAAAGGCTACATTTTTTGTTACCCTTTATAATTTTTTACTTCAATTAAAATGCTGGCTTAAAAGATTTGGAATAAAATTACATTTCAGGCACATCAAGTCACTTCCTTTTTTTTGCCCAGTTGATTTGAGCAAATGTTTAGATCTTGCCTTTAAAAATTTTACAGACATCCATTCATCAACAGTTATCTGCACAAAGCTCCAGATTTTATTAATCCAAAAAAAAAACCTAGAGAAATCATCTGTGTGTGGTTGGCAACAGACTTCAAGAATAGGATGATTAGTTTTTGTCTATTTACCCTATTTTCCTCCTGCTGCCTTCCTATTGGCTAGCTTTAGGAGCATGCAGAAGTTGAGGATTTGCTGCCGCAGAAATAGCAGTTATATGTTACTCTGAAGACATGAAAATACAACACCTTCTATACTCAAAAAAACAATGTGCTTTCCAACAGTAAACCAATTTGTTCCTACTGTATCTGTTGTCTGAGGGCCCTCTTCAAAAAAAACCCCAAACCAACGCTCTTTATTTGCTAAATTCTTCAAACTTGTTTAACCGTAATGGTTTCTTTCCTTTTCCCCACACATGACAACCCATTTTTAAAACCTCCTAATACAGTTCCATAGCTGTTTGGTAAGTGAAATTAATGTGTAAATCCTGAAAAGGTACACAAATAAGTAGCTAGAGGACAGTGGCAATACTGAAACAGCAGCTAATGTTTAACAATTCCGTCTCTGGATGTAAACACGAGATGCATGTGCATGAGCAAACCCTTTGTGTTTGCTAATCCTATTCAGTGCCTATAGCATGCTTGCCCATGCGCACAGTTCACATCGCCATGAGCCTGGCAATGCTCTCAAGAGTGAAAGTGTAAACAAAAGCTGATTTCAGTGCGGTGTCACTGGAGCTGCATTGTCTCCATGTAATTCAAGTTTCTCCACAAAAATTATGCTATAGAAACTCCAGAACAACTTATTTAAGAATATACACTGGCGTGGAGAGTGACGTAAATATTTGCTGCCTTTTGTTTTATTTTGCTTACTCATTTTTTCCTCTTAACATGCTTTTCCCCCACTCCTCCAATACCACCTCTTTCTCTGCCTCAATTTCTCTCCCTCTTTCCAGTTGCTTTCGTGTTCATTTTCCTTAAAGCAATCAATAGAGATTTCAAATGGATATTTAAAAAATATCTCAAGTGCTTCCTTTAGATGTATAGTCTATCTGCTTGCACTATTTTGAAAGAAAAAAACCATATTTTAATTAAATATTAAATACTTGGAACTAATCCGATTGAATGGCCTCAATGTTCACTCATGGATAATCAGTGTGCCTAATTCCTAGAACACATTTCTAATTTTTTTCACTACAGCACGGGATTTCAATTCTTCTCTCATATGAAGGTTTACCAGAACCCGGACTGTGGTTGTTTTAAGGTGTTTTAATTTTTGTAGCTAATCGGCAGATCAGCTGCTACTCTGACCTGCTAATTGCCAATGTTTCTTTTCGAATTCTTCCAGCACTCCCACTTCTTTCAAATGTATACCATGGAAGCTGTTAACTCCCCTTGTGGGGCTGAAGCCTCCTCTCATGTTACTTCATAAAACAGCCCTATAACTCAACTCCAGTTCGAAGTTCTTAAAAATCTTGGCTACTGTTCAAAATCTCTCTAACAGAACATAACTAAAGCAAGATCCAGAATTTGTTTGCAAAGCATGATCATACTGATAACACATGGCGTTTCTTTTTTTTCCCTCCTCTACAACTGACAGATATGGCTTCAAAATAGCTCAGGAATAATTTTAACTATAGTAGCAAACTTTTCTGGTATAGCCAGGCTTCTATCACAGACTTTGTCATACCTTTTTGTGTACTGAAGAACCCTTTCATGTTCATAAAACTCCCCCACATTTTGCTTTTGCCTTTACTCTGCACAAAAGCAGTTACTTGGTCATATCTAGCAGATTTTCATATATCCTATTACAAAGCAGTTTCCCAACTGCAGCTTAACATTTGAAGCACCTTGTAGTCTGGGCCTGTATCTTTGTTATCCTGATTAGTGACATCATAAATTTAGCCACCTACCAGATTCACACCCTTGATAAACTGTGTATTAGCTTACCTTAAATTCACCCAATTCCTGTACTATCAATACACAAACCCCTGATCAACTCCGTGAACAGTAATGCTTCTGAACAACCAAGTAAATATGGCTGTGTCCACCCTAGAGTTGGAACATTTAAGCCAAGCCCCACCGTTGTACGTGCCGGACCCAGAAGTGTAATGACATCCAGGTTCCAGAGGGTGGCAGCTGAACGTTTGTCTGTCTTGGGTTCTTGTGTTTGCAAGCACTTCCTGTCCCATCAACAGTTAGGCCAAGTTAAATGTGAAACAGTATCTATTCCTTCCCTTTAAGCTGAGCTGGTTAAAACCCACCTACTGCAGAGTGCTGTTTTGTACTGCAAAGAAACCTGTTATCTTACCTTGCCTCTTTACAGATGTCAGCACTAGCTAGCATCCTAGATAGAATATTGCAGCAAATTAAGATTTCCTTGAATTCACAAGGAATACCTCTTACTTTATCCATTGTTTCAAATAATAGGAAAAAAAAATTAGACTCCACCAAACTAGTATGCTGCAAAGATGGACAGGACAGGAGCATGACCGGGGCACAAGTCAGGCTGTGCAGGATCCATGTGAGAGAGTCTCCACAAATTCAGTAAAGCACGTACCTCTGTCTGTCATCTTCACGTGACTTAGTCTGTACTGAAACTGGCCTAGATAGTATCTCCTGTTGCCCTTTCTTCATTAAAAAAAAAAAAAGTAGTCAGTTTTGGGGGCATATAATCCAAGAAAGATTAATTACATATTTGTAAATTGCAGATCACAACAACTACAGTCTACTATGGAAACTGTAGTCTACTGTGGAAAAGATCTTCTCAAACACAGGAAAAGATGGCTAAGAATTCAAATGCCATTGTTATCCCCCAATATTTATTTCTGCCCTACAATATGTAATTGCCTTTTGCCTGTAAAACTTTTGCCTATCTTAACATCATCTGAGATGCTGTTACCCTCCCTCCTTTTCCTCTGAAGTACAGAAGTAGCAAATGCACAGCAGGTGGAATAAATTTTCAATTTTCCATATTGCACAACAAGCCTTAAATGAATCTTTATTCATGCAATATGACCGTAACTGGACACTCATATGTCATGTGTACTTTAGAGAACAATTCAGTCTGAATGCCCAGAGAGCTTCTATGTTGCTAAATTACAGTGAGAAAGCGTAATCCAGAATAAAATGCAGTTGTCCTGTTTGGCACTTTTTAAAGAAAAAGTTAAAGGTTGGGGGTGGTTTTTTGTTGTTAAATGTGTATCTGCGCAATCTGGCAGTGCCATGTGGTATATTAAGTGTCCTAAGAATATTTGATCTTCTGCTGTATTTAGAGAAGGAAAAAAAAAAAGAAGGTTTTTTTTGGTTGCGGTTTTATAAAGGAAAGAAACTAGATGCTATTTTGGATGCTTCATCTGTTTCTGTTCAAATGCCAAGTAGCTCGCCTCAGCTTACCACAGCTCAAGAGAAGAATATGTTTTCACAGGACATAAAAATGAAGTTTCAACAGCAGGAAAAGTGCATACATGCGTAGCTTTCCAGAAGACTTAATAATTTGCTTTTCAAGCCTTACTTATTTGAGTGCACTTACAATGGATATATCTAATATGCAGGACACCTTCTCCAAACGGGGGTATAAACCATACCTCTCCCATTTTGTTTTTTTTTTAATTTGTCCAATTTTCATATAAAAACCTGTCTGGTACACAGCCACAGCAATGTTGAAAGATAATACTGACAATAAACAGGACTTTTTTCTCTTTTAAGAAAGTTTCCTTATTACTAACTACATACTTTCTATTTATGTTGCTTATTCTTTGTATTTCTTTCAGCTTGAACAATGTAGATCCTGTTTGACTGGGATGTTATTGCAACAGTGCCTGGTTTTCAAATACTATTTTTTTAAAAGTATTTAAGACATAAAACCACCTACAGACACTTTTCTTAAACATCCTAAGTTTTTTATGTGGTTTTGTGTATATAGCTGCACAAATGCTCTTCGCATCTATGTGAACATCTACCTACCTGATGAAATTATATAAGAATTACTTTTGAATGTGCTTTTAGTAAAAGTTTACAGTTTTGAAAAAAATACATTAAAAGCTTAGATTGCATTTGAAACCAAAATACTCTTAGTTGTCACGGTCTAAATAATTTCTTTTGAAACTTGACCCTGTGCATGTGAGTGAAGTGAGGCTAAGTTATGTAACAGGCCACATAACCTACTCACCATTACTTCTTCAGCCTGACGCACCAGTTCTTCTGTTTTTGCTTCTAATTCCGCATTCAGTCGCCTGAAAGAGTGAGAGTGCTTGTCACTGAGTTTTTGAAAGATTTAAAAGAAATAAGCGTAAGCATGACAGCATCTCTGCCTGAACTGAGTGAAAAATTAATAAATTCCTACAAAGGAATCCTGAAATATACTTCAGGGTATTAACAAAGTTACATTTCAACAACTTCCTGGGTTTCGGTCAATTCTATAGGAATAAAACACCTATAGCCATTAAACAGTAAGGTTTAGACTATAATTCTGAGAGGTAAAGGGTGTTCTTGTTTTTGGCGATGTCGTCGTGTAATACACATTTTATGTCTTTATTTCCTCAATGCTTTCTTGTTTTAACACAGTCCTTAGGTATACTTAGCAGCATGGTTTGGGAAAGGAGTCGTGTATGATTACATTACTTATCACTTAATTAAAATGTGTCGCTACGTGTACCTACAGGTTAAAATAAGCTTCACTTCACGGCTTTTCATGCAGGGTGACTGAGTTTGAGACACTCCTTGTGCATCCTCACCACTCACAGGGGCTGAGAACGCACAGGTAACGGAACGAGTGCTTTTAGATGTGCTTTCACTGCATTTGTCACCAGCTTTACAGCTTTTAAGCTTTTTCTTTCTTTCTTTTAACAGGATTAAGCACTAGTACATTCATAACTTTAAAAGTGTGTTTAGATGGCAGAAAGATGGAATGCCCGGTGCTGTGGGCCCAAGCGAGGCCTAAGGCAGCGCACAGCCCAGGCAAGAGGGCGGCAGGAAGGCTGCACAGCAGTACTTGGGCACTCCCACCTGAACGCTGTGGGGAACTAGCTGAGGGACTGCTACAGGGGATGAACCGCCAGCGCCGTGGGGACAGCGCTGAGGTGACAGGGCCTGGCCGCCGCCGCCTTACTTGTACGCCTCCTCCTTGGCCAGCAAGTCGCCGCTCCCCGCGCCG
>NW_010254620.1:0-1809 GCF_000690775.1 Eurypyga helias
CGAGGGTCAGTTTTAAGGTTCCCACAGACCCACTATGCCATTTTCAATATAGAAGGACTCCACAATTCCCTCTTCTTTTTCTTGTGAGACCAGTGCGGTATACCGGAACATCTTTTTCTGTAACATACGCTGAGCACATTGTAATATACAAGGCACAAAAATGATTAACACAAAAACAATAAGACAGATTACAATCCCTTGTTTTAAGATATCCCTTATCCAACCTGTAATTCCCCAGTTGCTAAGCCAAACATCTAGCCCACCATCAGTTGGCTTTATGTGATGCATGTTGTCTTGTAATTCGTGTATTCTTGTAAAGATGGATTTAGAGTGGTCTGATAAGTTCATGCAGCACATCCCTTCAAACTCCTCACATCCATGTCCTTGGGCTAACAACAAAAAATCTGTCGCAGCTCTATTTTGCAATACCATGTGTCTTACGCTATCAGTATCTACTGTTAGTTGCTTCAATATATCAGAGGTTAGGTTAAATTGTTTAATGACAAAACAACTTAGCTGTTCTAATGTTCGCAAAGCATGTGCAGTGTCTATCCCTGGAACTAATGATGCAAAAAGGTTAAGAGTTTTACTCCAGAGCCATACATTATCATTACAATCTGCTGGTAACTCCCAAACACTTCTTTTTCCTTTGGTATTCTTATGTTCTGTCTGATGCTGTTTAATAACTTCTTTCACGTTTGGTAAGAACATGGTGAGTTTACCTATGTAACAGGGTCCTCCATATGCTTTTGCCGGTATGCTAGGCCATGCTCGATATCCACAAATTAAAAACATACCGGCCGGTAGAGCTAACGTATAATCTGGCGACGCTATTTTATCTCGTGTGTTGTTACAATATAAGGATTTATTTTGATAAACGAATCCCCAACTAGTGACAGATACCTCATCCTCATGCACTTTCATGGGACAGAAGGAGTCTTCACAACGGGATTTGAATGCTATACATTCGGTAGTATTGACAGAACCCATTAATCCTAGTTCTTGAGGGAATTCCCCTGTTCGGTTAATACTACTGACAAGTTGCGTCATATTTGTTTGAGAAACATTGCGAGCTAAGGTATTGTTGTTCAAGAACCCCTGAAAATCAGTTGGCACATAAAACGGGACACCGATTAGACATGTTCTGAATGGGTCCATTGGTGTACTCATGGACAAACAAATTGACTGCTGCCCTGTTGCATTAGCAATAGTTACCCACATATTTGCTGCTGGGACTATCTGGTGTTGTTCCAATGATGTAGTGAGGCCTTCTGTAGCCAATACTATCACTACGACGGACCACCAAGCTCGTTCTGGGAATTGGTCGGGCGCCGGGCACACCCACTTCGCTGGAAGCCATGTTGGTCCCGACCCTGTAATGACACAAGCATAACCTCTTCCCCATCTTATTAATTTAAATGGGCCTTCCCAAGCGCCTTCCTGATTCCTGATGAATACGTTGGCATGCTCACCCAGCACAGATAAACCGGAAGTCATTGTCTGTACATGCTTTACGATGGGTGGTATCACATCAGTACCTGCAAGACGTAAAAAATTCATAACATACTGTACCTTCGCCGCCCTATTAATCGGAGTTTCCCCGACCTTCCCGTTTTTGTTTTTGCAAATAATTCTTTATAGTTTGATGAGTACGCTCGATTATCACTTGAGCTGTAGGAGAATGGGCTATGCCAGTAGTATGGCGAACCCCCCATTGTTTAAAGAACTGGCCCAGTTTCTGTGAAACATATGCTGGACTGTTACCTGTTTTGACTTGATGTGGTACCCCCAAGGTCGCAAATGCTTGTC
>NW_010254621.1:0-303 GCF_000690775.1 Eurypyga helias
GGGTGCAAATCAAATCATGGGTTGAGATAAAAAAAAAATAATGGGGTAGAAAATTGAGAGGAAATAAGGAAATAATAATATTATTGATGAAGAAATATATAATGAACAAGTGATGCAAAATGCAACAATTGCACCCCACTCAGAGGGGGTGCAATATAACTTGTATACCATGATGCCTTATGGCATGAAATATCCTTTTGGCCAGTTTGAGCCAGCTGTCCTGGCTGTGTCTCCTCCCAGGATGTTGCAGAGAAGAAGCTGGGGGAACAGGGGCAGTATGAGAAGTTGAAAACATCCATGGTT
>NW_010254621.1:394-13345 GCF_000690775.1 Eurypyga helias
ATGAAGAAATTTATATCTATCTCAGCCAAAACCAGCACAGAAGGATAATATCTAAATAAACCACAATGAGGTTTTTCTTGTATTACAAATAGAGTAGTATTTGTAATAACTGCCAAAGATCACATGGTGTCTGTTTGGTAACTAGCCAAGATTATCTGTTAGTATTTTTTGAAAAGTCTTCCAATATACCACATTTTTAAAGCTCTTTTTTTTTCTTTTTCTAATATCTGTAACCCCTCAAGGGTATGTTTGTTAGTTGTTTTGAACAGTAGTCTTGCATTCAATATGTAGCTCTTTTAGTTTTCCTAAAGCACTATTTACAAAGTAAGGAACTATTTAATAATTTATGAGACTATCAGGATTCAGTGTGAAGTAGTTCACAAAATCTGAAATATTATTGCAAATTTTATATACCTTATTTTCTGGCAATCAATTACTGAATAATTAAGAGAAGAGTCCAGACTGGAAAAGGTATAGTTGTTGTATCACGTTTCCAAGAAACAAGTTATTTAACATCTTGGAAAAGAGTAATGAAACCAATTTCAGGAATTAAATATTGTCTTCACCAAAGTGATGCATTACAACTAACTGTGTGAACACAATGAATTATGTATGTGTTTATAAAACTCAGTGTAATATGGATGATGAAGTCAACACACAGAAAATTTCATCTTTCCAGTGAAAAGATGTTTTCAAATGTCTTATAACAAAAGTTTTGAAGTAAAAAGTTTTAATATTTTTTTAATACTAGTTTACCTGACATCCACAGCTCAGGGTAGAACATGGTATATCAATGGTTTTGAACTCAGGCACACCCCTTTCTTCCTCATATCACATACTATTATTTCAGTATCATTGGAAACTGAAGATCTGCAAAGTTAAATGAGAAATACAATAAAAACATGTATGTTTTCAGAGAAATTTGAATTCTTTAATTATAAATTCGTGGTGGCCTTTGTTCTACAGATCTAACTCCACAAAGGGCTTAGTGTCTCTGAGAGGTTTAATGTAAAGACTGTAGGCATCTACTTCAGTTAAGCACCATGCAATACAAATCTACATCTTCTCTACAGCACAGAATAATGCTATAATCAAGACTGGGCTGTGGAAAGAGACATATCTGTCAGTTCCTAAACTTGGAACTCCTGCCTCCCTCTGAGATGTGGTAAAGCATAACTAGTTTCATCTCCAGGTTTACCTGTGGAGAAATTGACCATGAACAAAGTTATACAGAACAGAGGAACTTTCCTCCAGGCACTTGTGATGAGCTGAACATTCCCAGAAAATAAAATTTTCAAATTTAATAACGCAATGAACTGAACCCTCAGCACAGACTGCATGTGGTTAAGCAAAAGCAACCGCTGGGCAGTTTGTTTTGCATGTGCGGTAATTACAACCTGCTTACAGCAGCCTTGTTTTGAAAACAGTCCCTCAGACACAACACGAAAATTTTGCCCTCTGTATTAGCTAACAATATGATAACATCTGTGATAACACATTTTGAGAATGTAAAGATATTATTCAGGTAAATGAAATAATTTCACTTTCTTTCACTGGGAACTGAACAGCTTTCTAAAGCCTTTTAGCCTGTAGGGCCAGATAATTTTGACACGTGTAGACATTCATGCATGCATGATGTAAACAAACAAACACACACACACAAAAAAACCTGGTAAGAAAAAAGCTTAATATTTTAGGGTTTTTTCTTAATGAAAGGGAAGGTCTATTATTATTTTTATAATTGGAAAAAGATGGGAAAAATAGAAACAAAAGCATAAAAATATTTAAAATATATTTCAGTTAATAATTTCATTGGTTTATTAAGATTTGTGACTGAAGCAGAGCTCTGGTGTTACAAAGCAGCAGAGTGAAGATTTTCTTAAAGGGACATCCTGGGATATAGGCTGAAACACTGGAATTAGATGTTTGTAATAAAATAAAGCTTAAAAATTTTTCAAAGGTATACATTCAATCTCTTGATATTATTGTCAAACTCACAGGAATCAGATCAGAACTGAAAATCAGAAGCACTTGTTGTATTTAATTTAATTTAGTCAGTCTACGACTGACTTTAATGATGCAAGGCACACAGGAAATTAAAAAAAAAAATCCATGATTCCTCATTTTTTCCCCTATTTTATGTCATTAATTTTTATTTCATATTACAGGCAAATATTAACTTAAGTTTGGTGGGTGTTTTGATGTTCATGTTTCCCAAAAAGAAATACAGTGGTCATCAGTTTCCTCAAGACAGAAGAACTGCTCCAGAAATCTAAACAGTGAATTTATTTTCTTTCAATATGTTTTCCTTTCAATTTATTTTTCTGCTCCTGTGGGCTTTCAGAAACACTGATACTGCTTAATGACCTCATTAAAATTAAAAAAAAAACCAAACAGAATTAATTTCTTTGATTGTCCAATTCTAGCGAGCCTTTCTGGTTTAAGGATAACATACTCTCTTGAAGTCTACGGAAATATATGATTACTAAAATTACAAATGTTTTCCACAGGGATTATGGATTCCTTGTTAAAACACAGAAACTTAATACCATTTAATAAGTTTAATGTGAGAAGCAATTACTATAATTTACTGAGATACATACAAGACTTAGCCATAAGCAGGGACACCTTCCACTAGACAAAGTTGCTGAAAGCCTCATCCAGCCTGGCCTTGAACACTTCCAGGGATGGGGCATCCACAGCTTCTCTGGGCAACCTGTTCCACTGCTTCACCACCCTCTCTGGGAAGAATCTCTTCCTTGTATCTATCCTTACACTTTTCCTTATATCTGATCTTGTGTAGCAGAGCACAGATTTCAGTAACTCAACAAATGAAATTACTAGAAAGTCTGATTGCAGAAAATTCCTTGGCTGTTGTAAGGAGAGACTAGACTCCATAACATGTTTCTATCATGCAAGGACAAAATGTGACACATAAGAAATGCCAGCATAAAATATATAACTGTAAGAGAAAGAGTGAATAGAAGAGAACCATTTCTGCAGTGGTGTCAAAGTGGAATTTCAGAACAATGCAGTTGGACTTCCCAAAATCCATATTAAAAATTTCGAAGATTTAGTTCTGCGGCCATGATTTTTTTTTTTTTTTTTTTTAAAGTTACCTTGGTTTTTTTAACCTTGAAAAAGCATTGTCTTTTATAATATCCGAACTTTGGTTGAAAGGGGTGAAAACATTTCTGTAAGTCTGTGGTATTTAGTAATTAAAGAGTTTAGCCATATAATGTTCTCATATGCACAAACATTGTCTGATAAATCCTTCATTTTAGAGGAATCTGAAATAGACTAACAGAAGGCTTGTCAGTGGAAGCATTTCTCATTTAAAGATACCTATCAAAACCATAGGAAAGAAAAAAAATTTAATATGGAAGTACAGAGGAAATTACATCTGTCTAGAAAGTTCTACCTAGTGACCTCTGGACTTGAGGAGATATAAATTAAAAGAATTTGAAGAATTAATTTCAAAGAATAGATGAAAATAAAGGAAATATATAGAATGTAATGACTTTTACTATTTAATTTTATTAAATATTATTACTAGCTTTTAATAGCACATTAGGGCTAAAGTTTTAAGGAAGATATTTGAATGTTAGCAGTATGTACTACACTTACTATAATAAAAGCAATCACCGGATACAGACTTGATATTTCTTGTACTTATTTAAATTGATTTTTATTTAACAATGTGTTGACTACAGATATACATACATACACATACATCATCATATACATGTGTGTACATATGTATAGATAATATAGCCTATGGTTTACTGCATAATAGCTACAGCTGATAAGACAAATCTTTCATGTTTTACTCACTTTACCCACCCACAATTTGCAAAAAAACTAAACAAACTCGGAGTTAGAGGAAGAAAAATATAGAAAATGTCAGGCAAAGATGACATGTTGAAGAAACTTAATTTGATCTAACCAAAACCAGAAGATTAAGACAATCTGCTACATTACCTTAACAAGAGAATTAGCAAATAAATCTGAAAAACAAGCTATATTATCAAACCAGTCAGTAAGGGTATTTACACTACTTGTCTTTAGATAAACAGTAATTTACACCTTTCCAATCTTTCTGAATTTCACTACAGAACAAGAATAATTAGATCTCTTCAAGGGTAATTGTAATTTTGATCCAGCATCACTCTCTTTCTCGTGGCTAAATTCAGTAATGGGGAAAGACCATTCCCAAATTGTTTGGGACACACAAACATATAATTTTAATTATTAAGATAATATTTTGTCTTATAGATCTTGAAAAATTTGTTGTAATTTTATGAGGACGAGACACATACTTAGGGAAAAATAGTAAATACTCAGACATTTACGAAGTTCAACAAAACAAGATACAGTAATTCATAACCACTGTAAATTGATCACCTTTAAGAGTAGTTTCCTGAAAAAGAGGTTGAAAATTTCTTCTTCCCCTAAAGACGTACTATGAAGATATTTATGTAAGTGGTCAGGCCTGTTCAAGCAGACAGTTATAATGCTAGGTACTTATATGGTCAATTTGTCCCTAGTGATAGTCTTCGCATTTATTTCCAAGCAGTATCATTGACATTTCGATTACAGAAAACAAAATCAAATATTAAAATACATCACCATTAATAATTTTGTCAATGTGAAAAGTTTTTTGTTGTTGTTGTTATGGTTTTAAAACAAATACTTATTAGAAAAGGTCACAGAAAATTCTAGTTTGTTAACCTGGAGACCATTTCCCTGTTCAGAACACGTAATGTGTATCTCTTCTTCCTCTCTTTTATGAAGTTACTCTCCAACAGATCTTTCACTTAAGTCTGTCAGACACAAAACTATTAACACATTTGCAGAGACATACTTCTAACAGCTTTCTATTTTGATCTCATATTTACAAACTTCAAATATGTCAACTTCAACATGCTCTTTGTCACAGAAATCTTTATTCAGGTAATTGCTTCAGTCAAGTAATCTTCAAATTTTTCATATTCCCCAACCTTCATATAATGGTTCTTGAGCTCTGTTTTTGTTTCCTCTACAAAATTTTGTCTATGACAGAATTTCCATTTCCCTGACAACTGTAGCTTCCAGTTCATTCAAGCTGTGACAATTTAAAGAAGTTTTATCTTTCAACTAAGTTCAACTCTGATTCAAATCACTTTACTGACATCAGTTAGTCCATAATTAGTTCAAAGTTTTTTATCTTATCTTCAAAAGAGTTTACTGAAGGTGGAGTTGTATACCAGCAAACCCACTGCACTGAAGTTGTTTCCATGTCAGCTATCTTTGTTGTTTGTATCTCACTAATCTGATTGCTTTCAACGTTAGCCAAGATTTCTTCTTCCCCAGCAACATATCTGGGCATAAAATCCCCAGTTCTCTTCATCTCTGTGATTTTGTGCAGAAACTTAAGTAGTACAGAAATGTCTGAGTAGTAGGGTTTTGCTGAAGTCTACCACTGACTTCAGCAGACCTCCCGTCTCACTTTTCTTTTTAATATAGTATTATATATTATTTTGAACAATAGTATTTAGTATTTTAATAACATTTTTGAAAATGGCACTGTTGAAAGCATTCAGGTTCCACGTCTGTCTTGATCATAGTTCTCCTGATCCAAAGCCTTGTTTTCTTTCTTAAGTAAGCAAAAATCACCTAATTTTCCTACCTCTTCTATTGCTGATCTCTCTAAAATCACACTGAACCATATTAAGACAACAGCAACATCACTCACGTATATGCTCATCATATATGCTTTTACACATAGTTCTTAAAGAAATAAAATCTAAAATTCTCTGGCAGCAGTCATTTGAGAGAGCTATAATGAGAGAGAAATACCAAATCTTTCTATTTCTAGGGACACTGTAGTAATCCAGGAATCCTTTCATCAAACACTATTTACAGGTCTGATTAACAACAGGTTTATATTGCAAGCTGTGTTACTTATTTTAAGTTGCCCAATGTTGTCTCTTCCCTGTAATGATTTCTTATAATGCAAATTATATTTTATAAGCAATATGTCTATTTCATGATGTATTTACTCTACTGCTTTCCTATTAGTCTTTTTATAGCTTTCATGATACAGGTTAGGCTATTTAAACTGATCACAAATCTTTGTAGTAGCTGACAACAGAGACAGTATTTTGCTACCTTTCAATGGCTGACATAAATGCAATAACCTATATGAGATTACAAGAGAATTAAAAGAGAGGACTGGACTAGAATGTTGTAAGAGGCTACTTAATGTACTAAAATGAGACTGCCTCAAGTCCATTACACGTTACTATAAATTTCTGTTAGATGTCATCTAAATGACAATGAATTTAGAAATGTCAGATTTATTTCGTACTGACATTTCATTCTAACCCTGAGGAAAAAGTGCCTCTTTTGTGACCCTGGGTAAATAAGAATTACAGTAATCGATTCTTGCATAGTCATTATGTCAAACTACAAGTAGATATTTGTGCAGTCCAAGACCCATGCTTATTTTAATTTAACGGTTATGCCAAAAGAGAACTAGCAAAATAAACTCAAAACAGGATCTGAAATTGGTTTAGTGGGAATGATTGAGATAAAGGAAATGTTGGTTTACAAAATCAATTGTCTCCAGGGCATATGGGATATCGTGCAAGAATAGTGCATGCATCTGAAGATTGTAACTGTTTTATGCTGGGTGTTTTAACATTCGGAAATGAATAGGAAATATGCTCACTCGATATAAAATAAAAATGATTCCATGCCAATGAGGTGTATTATTATAGTTCACTATTCATTCAAAATGCTGATAAAACCTATAAGCCCAGAGGATTGAAACAGCTCAAGAAATTGATATTGGAAAAAAGAAAATAAAAGTGAAGATAAAGAAAGAAACTCATTTTTGTTTGTAGTTCAACAACACATTGCACTGCTTTCAAATGAACCTAGGAGAACAAGGTGATTTCACCTTCAAGAGATAAGTGTGGATTTTGGATGTTTCATGAAATGATGTTCACCATACGAACCACTTTTCTTATGATATAACAGTGTATTCAAGTCTTCTTTTATTATCCCAGGGCATTGCTGCTGGGATGGCTTTTTTGTTTCTTACCTCTTTGTATATAAATACAGTTGTAGTGTGTATAGGCATTTAAAGAAGAGCCTGGGTAGTTCAGTATTTGGATAGGCATGTATGCAATTAAATTAATATGATTCTTAAATTGCTTAAAGGATAAACCATGACAGTTTGTGCTAGTGTGAATGATACTGTGATGTGATGACAGTTTGCAAAGTTCTTCTTTTTATTACCTTAGTGTAAAACTAATAAATGCATTAACTAACATGAGCTCCTTCTATGACAAGGCGACTCACCTGCTGAATGAGGGTACGGCTGTGGATGTAGTCTACCTAGACTTTAATAATTACTTTAACACCACTTCTGACAGCATCTGCCTGGAGAAACTTGCTGATAATGGCTTGGATATGTATACTCTTCAATGGGTAAAAAACTGTTTGGATGGCTGGGCCTAAAGAGTGGTGGTGAATGAAGTTAAATCCAATGGGTGGCCAGTCACAAGTGGTGTTCCACAAGGCTCAGTACTGGGGACAGTTCTCTCTAGTGTATTTATCAATGACCTGGACAAGGGGATCAAGTACACGTCCAGTAAGTTTACAGATGACACCAGGTTGGGTGGAACTTTTGATCTGCTGGAAGGTAAAAGGCTCTGCAGAGGGATATAGACAGGCCGGATTGATGGGTTGAAACCACCTGAATGAGGTTCAACAAGGCCAAGTGCCAGGTCCTGCACTTCAGTCAAAACAACCCCCTGCAGCTCTACAGGCTTAGGGACAAGTGACTGAAAAGATGCCTGATGGAAAAGGCCCTGGGAGTTTTCATCAATAGCTGGTTGAATATGAGCCAGTGATGTGCAAAGGTGGCCAAAAAGGCCAACAGCATCCTGGCTTGTATCAGGAACAGTGTGGCCAACAAGACTAGCACAGTGCCCTGTACTGGACACTGATGAGGCCGCACATCAAATACCATGTTCAGTTTTGGGCCCCTTACTTCAAAAAAGACATTGAGGTGCTGAAGCATGTCCAGAGAAGGGCAGCAGAGTTGAGGAATGGTGTGGAGCACAAGTCCTGTGAGCAGAGGCTGAGGAAACTGGGTTATTTTAGCCTGGACAAAGGGAGGCTCAGGGGAAACCTTGCTACTCTTTACAACTACCTGAAAGAAGGTCACAGAGAGGTGGGTGTTTCTATATATGTCAGAGAGTTGATTGATTTCATAGGTAAACTGTTGAATTAGGACAAATCATTTCTTGCTCTGAAGGACTTAGTACAAATTTCAGTCACATGTCCCATTTTCTAGTTATTCATGCTAACTTTATTCTAGTGGGTATTCTATTTTCCTTAAAATAATTGCTTCAGAATTACAACTATGTGAGTTGGGAAATAAATGTTCTTTTTTATAGATATGTACGGAGGATTTAGCTAAATGTATAGGGCTGTGGTAGGTATGTCATAATGCAAAAGAGACCAATAGAAATTAAACTGGACTTGTGTTTCACTTTTAAGTAACTTCCCAATAAATAACATGTACAAACTTTCAGTTCTCCCTTGAATGGCTTATACCTCGGCAGCAGTATGATGTCACTATTTACTTGACATCTGAATTTTTTTAGCTTTCCTTTGTTCAAACAGAATTTATTGCTCAGCAGCCAAAAACAACTTCCTGTCTTTGAAGGATAAGAAAGTACAAGATTTTTTAATGTATTTTAAAAAACAAGGAAGTGTTCTGTTGTATCCTTTGCTTTTGTAACTGAGTAGCATTTGCAGTTTGGGCTGTTTTCTGATCTAACTGATGCTTACCAAGTTAAGACAACAGGTACAAGACACATGTAATTGGAGGAATGTCTGCATAAATTTTCTGTGTAGCAGATTCAGAAATTTAAACCCATTTACTCTATCATCTTGAAACTGATGCTGAACCTGATATATAGTATGCTACACCAGTTTTATAATATGGTCTTTCTTTAAAAGGAATTTTTTCAGGTTTCCTGCACAATGTTACTGTCTTCCAAAGTATAGGTATTTGTGCAAATTTTAGTAAACCTAGAACATATAGAACAACTTCAATGAAAGTTACAGCCTCAATTGAGTATGTGGTCTGTGTGAAATTACTCACTATAACTCACTAGATACCTTTTCTTTTTTTAATTACTTAAGGAAATAGTTGTATGAAAAAAGACTGTCATCATTTTTTCATTCTGTGTTTGTTAGGGCTTTTCTATTTTCTGGAAAAGTTTTATTGAAAATTAATTTAAATATTTTGAGCATGTGCCTAGGCTGAAATACGGGCTACTGAGAAAGGGCATTGATATTTTAGAATATCTAGATTCCTTCTGTCAACAACTAAGCTAAAACATAAATATTACAGCTCTAAGATAAGTAAGAGAGTTTAAAATTCCCATTCACATTATTCTATTCCCATTTTTTGGCTATTAAATAGTAACCATCAGTTCAAGACACTATTTTAAAACAATATGGAAAAATACAAAAACTATATTATAGAGTTACAAATTCGTTTGGGTTAGAAGGGACATTAAAGACCATCTAGTTCCAACCCCCCTGCCATGGGCAGGGACACCCTCCACTGGACCAGGTTGCTCAAAACCTCATCCAGCCTGGCCTTGAACACTTCCAGGCATGGGGCATCCACAGCTTCTCTGGGCAACCTGTTCCAGTGCCTCACCACCCTCTCCATGAAGAATTTCTTCTTGATATCTAATCTAAACCTCCCCACTTTCAATTTAAATCCATTACCCCTTGTCCTATCATTACAGGCCCTTGTAAAAAGTCCCCTCCCAGATTCTTTGTAGGCCCCTTCATGTACCAGAAGGCTGCAATAAGGTCTCCCCAAAGTTGAATTTCATGAGGTATTATCATCTCTTAGGTAGAATATCTTTTCTCTGTCAGTAACATTTCTCCACAATGTGTTAAATGGAAATAAAGGCTGAAAATGAAGACAGTAAAATATAGCAATGGAAGAAATAAATGTTTTGGGAATGACAAGATTAATAAATACTTAGGGAAATGTTTTCATTATATTTAACAAAACTGAATAGTCAAACATATTTCCACTTTTTTAGTTATTCACAGATATCTATTAATTCTAATAGATAAAAGAAGAGATTGTAATTTAGAAAAGCAGAATATATCAGTCCCTTAATTTTTTATTCAAGCCTGAACTGGGAGATGTGAATGAGCATGAACATATCCATTTATTTGGATATATGCTTTCCATTATTTGTTACAAACTTTCCTGTTAAATTCAAAGTTTGGTTCTCATGGCACACACTCTACTTCTTTTGTCCAATTCTCCAGTTATCTCATTTTTTCTTAATATTGATCTCTCGTTTCCATCCTTGCCTGTCATGTGTATTTGTTCTGCTCATTGTCAAGAGCTGGGCTTTGTTTGAGTCTTCTCTCTGTACCTCTCTCTGCCTTGCTTCCATGCCACATGTTCTGGCTACATCCACTGTTGTCACATACCTTCTATTCTACAAGTTCTTCCTTTTTGTATCTGTAAATCATTTATTCAATTTTGTTTAATTGTTGTGAAACACAATAACAGTGACTCTGTAAACCTCCCAACCCTTCACTCCCCCAACACTACTCTTTCTTTAGACCGAAGTTTAGCATACTGGTAAGTGTTTGCGTTCTTTTCTTGCTATTCCTGGAAAAATAATAAGGATTTATTAAACACATTTGTTTTCTCCTGAAAATGTCAAGTTGTCCTTTTAATTAGAAGTGAACAGCATGAACAAAGAGACAACTTTGTACAAGCAGTATTAAATGTCACCGAAACTCTGGAATTTATACAATATCCATCCATCCAGTCCTGCTTCACTGTGACAGCACTTTTTTTTAAAGTATAATGCAGTGAAAGTGTCTCAAAAACCATTTGAAGGCCTTCTTCAATGACAGGCCCATTTAAAAAGAACCCTGGCCTAAAAGAGAGGTCAAAACCTTTGTCTTTGCAAAATGAATGTATTTTTACAGAGAAAAGGTTGCATAACATCAGCATTTTATCTTACATTTTAGAACTATGCTTGTCTACTTAATTGTGGCAATCACAACAAATCTACCTTAAAGAAGGTTCAGGAGGAGTGTTGAAAACCAGGTGGTTGCTTTGAAAGGCTGACTGTTTGGATTCAGTCAGTTACACTTACTGGTATTCTGCTGGGACAAGAAAAAATTGTAGCGATTACTCTGAAAATTTCATAACTGCATACTGTTTCACTCCTGTCAGCTTTAGGTTTTGTTATGTTAATTACAACAGGATGGACAGTAAAAATATGTAGTAACATTACAAAAACCTTATGAAATAGAATATAGGTATGCAATTTACCTAGCATGTTAAGTACATGCTATAGATGTACATTTTGAAACTAATGTTATGCAAGTGAATAAATTAATTTTGAACCTTTCTGTTGAAAGCCTCTTGCTCAGTAAAACCACTGATATTAATGAGCAGGTTTTTTTGGTTGGTTGGTTGGTTGGTTTTTTGCTATGCTGAGCATTGCTAATGCTATGGCTGCAGGTCATGGTTAATATCACCTCAATATTTTCTCTAGTGCTCTGACTTCAGTGTAGCATAGAAGAGGAAATGGTAGTAAATCTTAAGGATTAGGTCTTCTCAAGAGGAGAAATATCTGTGTATCACAACCCTTGGTCATGTCTATATGGAATCAGTCACTGGAAGCAACTTAATGTGATTAAACTCATCCCTGTCAGGTCAAACTGGTATACCTTATGATTCACTGCCTCTGAGGGAAGAAGGATTAAAGGAGAGCAGTAGCTTGGTATGAATGACAGGTGAGGAGGAAAGTGTTGGCAGTATGAAGCTATATCATCAGCCAGGTGAAGGAAAGTAAAGTTATATCAGGAGGAACAGTTTGTTTAATTTTCATTACTGTAGCATGCGCTGTTGCACAGACCATAAAATTTAGGAGTATGCTACGATAGAAGACATTCTTTCTAAAATAGTCTTTTTTTATGTTTCAGAGCCAAAACAAGAAAACATTCAACACTACGCTCAGATTGACATTTCTGCTGTATTCTGCTGCTATGGGTATGACTTGAATCCAACTAATTCTGAAGGGTTTACTGCTCATTTCTAAAATGTCATGTTGACTTCTGTGCTGATGGGCAAACTATGCAACTCTTCAGTTATTTTTAGTAGGCATCAAAATGTAAATAATCAAAAAAAAACCACCTCAGTTTGGATTTAATAATGCAGTATAAAAATAGTGGAGGAGGAAGGGATTGGGTGTGTACGGGGGGGAGGGCGGGGTGTGGTGTGGTTGAAACAAAAAGTATGCCATTGTGACATGGCTATGACTTTCTACTAGCTTGGCATTGCTCAGATATTACATTTATTTTGGCTCCTAAAACTATTTTTCAAAGAAAAAGAAATAAATCCTGGCAACACTTATGAGACTTGCCTTGAACAGTGCAAGAATTAAGTTAGATCAAATATGCAGTTGCTTACATTTATAGACCAGAATACGTAAGATATTGAGTCTCATTAACAATTTCAAACCCATCCTTAAATGACCGTATAATACATGTATCTGAAATTAAACATATGGACAAATCTGTGTTATCTTTCTTACTCTTTATTACAGTATTTTGATAATGTATTCTAAAGTTTCTTGGAAACAAAATTTAAGGTTTTATTAGAATTTTCTATTATATCTTATTATTGTCCAGAAATACCTTAAGAATACAATTTAACTGTATTACAATTCACTTTAGCCTAAAGGGAAGCTGATCTGCCAGGAGTCATGAACACAATTACATGTATATTTGTATATGAGCATATTTACATATATGTACATCAATATATTCAGAATCACACTGATTCCCATCGGTGTGCCCAGGTAGGCTCTGATCTTATAAGCAGACAGT
>NW_010254621.1:13371-13991 GCF_000690775.1 Eurypyga helias
TTTTTTTTTTTTGCTAAGCAAGATAATCTTGTGCACAGCTTAGCATGTGTAAGGGAAAAAAATTAGATAATGGAACATTTGCATCTGGATTCACCAGGTCAACCTACTTACTAGCAATTTACAACTTCAGCAAAATCAGTTTATCTTTTCTGTCATCTGAGAATGTGTTTCAGTATCAGTCTGAATTCTGTAATGTCAACATAGGGACACATAAATAAGATTCCCATTAAGAAAGATAATTTCGGAAAGTGTATTTGTCAAACTTAGTGGGGACATTGTAACTGTATCTGATTATTCTGTGAGGCTGAAAGGACTCAGAATCACTTTTCAGATATCTGAATTTCCCTTCAGAATCTCAGAGCCAGTCTGAAAATTTTACTTTTACAAGACCAACTGCCATGAAGGAGGGTGTTTTAGACCAGTGTAATTAGCATTACAGATATCAGAAAGAAAAAAACATTTCAATAGGAATTGATGAAACGCACAACTTCTTCAACATAGTAAAAGCATACAGAAGTAAAATCAAATTAGCATTGTTTAAAAATGGCTTACACACAGATCAGGAAAAAAGGAGGGCAATTGTGTCAGAATTCTGTTGTGCTTTATATAGGGATTAGGGA
>NW_010254621.1:14039-18583 GCF_000690775.1 Eurypyga helias
CTTGATTTCTGAACTCTCTCTCTGAGAGGAGTCTAGGGGTTGCCGAATCCAGTCCTGGTCATGGACTTAGGCAAAAGTTTATGTCCAAGAGGTTAGGTGTAGAGATAACAATGTACTAAGTTTGAGTTTTGTATAACGTTGGAATAACAGTAATTTAAGACAGCAGTAATTTTAAGATCATTAACACTATTAAGATGAATCACAAAATTAGGTTAAATAATTACCTAGCAAAACAACTGTCAATGAATCAACACAGTAACTTAATCGAAGACTTAACAAAGTTATTAACACTACATTGCATACGCACACATACAAATGTAGATGTAGATATATACAAATGTTAAAATTTCCCCTGTTAAAATTTCCCCTGATGTTCAGTAAAAATGTTCACTTGGGACATCTTTGTGTGCTTGTTTCAGGCAGGGACAAGCTGGTCCACAGCGGCAAAGGATCTTGTTTCATTTCCATGGTACATCATGCCCAGTAGTCAAGCTGTGTGCATGGCAGTCTGGAAGGCATGAAAGTGGCATTGGGTGCAGGAAGGTTGTTGAGGCTTTTGGGGCTTAGCTGATAGCTGAGTCATTAGCTCCTTTTGTTAGGTCTTGGCATAGCTGTTAGAAGAGAAGCAAGTGGTCTAGACGAGGGTATCCCTGCCCATGGTAGGGGGCTTGAAATTAGATGATTTTTAAGGTCCCGTCCAACACAAACCATTCTGTGATTCTATGATTATTTTGTTAGTGGTCTGGGGGGTTGGCATTTTTTTTTCTCCCTGCTCTCTGTCTAGGGGTTGGTGGGGTGGGGGGTGGTTCTCCCTGGTTTGGGGTTTGGGGATTTATCTCCACTCAGAAGCGTTCGCTGCTTTTCAATTCAGTCTCTGTCAGCTGGCGCATGTTGAGATACTGTATCATATGTTCTATTTTCTATTGTTTAAATTACTTAGTAGTAGCAGTATTGTTACTATCCCCATAAGTTTAATTTACATTATTAAATAGTTCTTATTTTAACTTTTACAAGCTTTCCTTGGTTGTTCATTTTTCCTCCGATCCAGAGGTGAGTGAGCAACAGTGTGGTACTTAGTTGCCAGATAAGGCTAAACCACAACACGAGGTAACTGTGTTCCTAGTATGGGTTGAATCCTGGTACAGTTGGTACTATTCCTCCTTAGCAATGCAAGAGTGTTTTGATACAATGAAGGGATGCTTAATGGCCAAACCCACTGCACAATGGTTAAGGCTTGATGGGGATTTCAAAGGTCATACAGCAGTCCAGCAGCTGAAGCTGGAGGGAATACAACACCGCACCAACACAATTAATGCCAAGAGTAGCATAACTGGTAGCAAGATACAGTAAGGGTTAATATGGTCTTTTTACCTGTGTAGAAGAAAGTAACACTGGCTGCCAGATTTCATGGTACGGTACATCTGTGGAGCTTCAATCTGAGGGTTGCATAGTAGAAGGATTACAGAGACAGGAGTTAATCTGTTTGAAGAATAAGCAATTAAAAATGCATTAATTTTAAGTGTATATGAAATAAAGCAAACATAATGATTGTCATGTGAACATTCATTAACTGTAGTTTTGGGTTTCATATTTGTTATGAATGTATTATAGATATATGCATACAATTATCTGTAAAGATTTAATTGCATGTTTGATAAACACAAAATTTGCACTACAATTATTTGTGTAACTTTGGGATAAAGTAAGATAAATAATAATTTTCTATGTTCATGACAATCATGTGTTCCATAATTAAACACTTATTTTCATCTTGAAATTAATGAGTAAAATAGAAAAAAATTATTTGATACCTAAACCAAACAAATCAAGCTATGTGGAGATCTTTCCCACTAAGGAGATACAGATGCATGCAATGAACTACAGTATAGCAATAGACAATCTAAAACAAAAATGCCTGTAAGAGAACTAAAAGTGGAACCGGTACTATGTGGAATGCTTCACTACACTTAAAAGCCTTGCTGAAAGATAAAGATTGCTGTTGAGGGCAGTTCTATGCTAGAATCAAGCCAATAACTTTTTTTCTGGGCTTTGCATTGTAATTTGTGCATTTGGAACTTGCATTGCAACTTGCTCTCATGGCTTTGCTCTCCACTGTGTTGGATATATGCATGTCCCAGTTTATATCCAAGCAAAGAGTCTTGTTTCCTTGTGTTACAGAAGACAACTTAACTGAAATTATCTTCATGTTTCTATTGTAATTGATGTCTAAAGATCCAGTGTATCATGCTACAAATTCAGAGCTATGCGCATTTCATAAGCTCCCCCAAGCATTTCATAAACACACCCCCAAGCCTTTGAAAGGGTTCCTACTAAAAATTAGAATGAAGTAGAATTTTGAGCCTGCATTTTTAATGGTACAAAATATGAACAAAAAAAAAAACTTCTTTATTTCTGTCACTAGCATATGTGTTGTAAATCTTACCAGGCAAAACAATCTGTGGAAAGAAATGATCTAGTCTCCTATCCTGCACCCATCTGTACATTATGATACATTCTTACTGAACTGGTCAATTAATTATAGGTCACATTAACAATTTTCTCTAACACATACACAGTTAATCAACAATTACAGATAAATTACAATAAAGACAACCTTTACTATTTTTATTTATTTATTTAAAGTATGGTAGCCACACAAGATTGTCATGCTGATGCTGGACAAATAAAGATGGAATTAATTTCTGACTTCTTTAGTGATCCAAGGCCTTCAAGTGCATGGGAATGAATGGGGGAATGTTTCTTCTTAAATTAATTTTTAGGCTTTTGATTGCTTCATTGAAGACAAACTACAAGTCATGTGAGGTAAAATTTCTATCCCTGCAAATCTCGCCTGAATGAGATGAATATTCTACTTCACATAAGTATCACATGTGGATCTGTTGGCAGGAGAAGGTTACGCAGTTGCATGTACTGAATGAACAGTGGAGAATGATTAAAAAAATGAGCATGATGATGTCAATTCATTTGTGAATTAATTGTTCTTCAAGCAGGAACCTCTCAGCTTCCCCAGTTAAAGTCATAGAATCATTTAGGTTGGAAAAGACCTTCAACAATAAACAAAACCCTACCACTGACAAGTCTGCCATTAAACCATGATCTTAAATGCCACATCTACATGTCTTTTAAACATCTCCAGAGATGGTAAGTAAACAATTTCCCTGGGCAGTTTGTTCCTGTGCTTGATAACCCTTTCATTGAAGAAACTTATCCTAATACCCAATCTAAATCTCTCCATGGAACAACGGCAAGAGGAAATGAGGACATTTCCTCTTATCCTATCACTTGTCACTTGGGAGAAGAGGCAAAAACCCACATCGCTACAACCTCCTTTCAGGTAGTTATAGAGAACCAGAGGTCTACATTCAGCCTCCTCTTCTCCAGGCTAAACAACCCCCAGTTCCCTCAGTCGCTCCTCACAGGACTTGGGGTCCAGACCCTCCCCCAGCTCCAGTGACCTTCTTTGCACACATTCCAGTGCCTCAATGTCTTTCTTGCTGTGAAGGGCCCAAAACTGAACACAGGATTTGAGGTGCATCCTCACTAGAGCCCAGTACAGGGGACACAATCATTGCCCTAGTCCTGATGGCCACCCTGTTCCTGATAAAAACCAGGATGCCATTGACTGTCATGGCCACCTGGGCACAGTGTCAGCTCACATTCAGCTGTCTGTCAAAGAACACCCCCAGATCCTTTTCTTCTAGATAACATACCAGCTGTTCTTCCATAAGCCATGATAAAAACTTTCTTCTTCCAATAGGAAAATTACAATATCATTTCTGAACAGATTAGTCCAACTGTGACTATATTCAAACTATGCATTTCATGAAACACAGAATGTATTAAGCAAAAATGTTTGTGTCTACGACATTTGCAAGAATCAGGGCGTGGTCCCACTCCTATGTGAGTGTGGAATATGAGTCATTCCTTTCTCATCACACATACATTCTTTGCTGACTTCAGACTCAGAAGTAACTAACAAGGCTTGGGGAAGATCTTTGGAACTATTTTTTCCATTTATTGGTGTTGGATTAACATCAAAGATCATATTGACGTGAAAAAAGAGCTCATTTTCTGGTCAACAATCCAAAAAATTATTAACATTCAAAGGAATTCAACTCAAAGATATGTGCACAGCAAGAAATTTTAAAGAGGGTCAGGCTGGCATGTGTTTTGTTACTTTTTAAGAAGTTAAGCTGTATTCATATTTTCACATATTTTATATCTAGAAGGAATCACTGTGATTACCTTGACTGACTTCTCACATAATTTAGAAAACAATACTTAATGATATTAATACTTATTTAATATATAATAGATTTGCTTGATCTACTACATTCAGGAGGCTGGGGAGGGAAAAAATTGTATATTGATTTATATATTTGTAGTATTGGAAAATCTACAAATTTAAAGTCTTAGTAGATTGTCTGTTGTGATTTAATGTTATCTAGCAATTAAGTACCACATGGTCACTTGCTCCTTGTAACCAGTGCAGAAGGACAGTTTGAGGAAAAGACAAGGAAAGC
>NW_010254622.1:0-38606 GCF_000690775.1 Eurypyga helias
CAACCTATCCCAGTGCCTCACCACCTGCACAGTGAAGGATTTCTTCCTAATAACTAAACAAAATTCACCCCCTCTCAGTTTAAAGCCATTGCCTCTTACCCTATCTCTACCTGCCCTTGTAAAAAGTCCCTCTCCAGCCTTCTTGTAGGCCCTTTCAGGTACTGGAAGATGCTAAAAGGGCTCCCCAGAGCCTTCTCCAGGCTGAACAAGCCCAACTGTCTCAGCCTTTCCCCACAGGAGAGGTGCTCCAGCCCTCTGAGCATCTTCGTGGCCCTCCTCTAGACTCAATCCAACATGTCCTTATCCTTCTTATGCTGGCAGCCCCAGAGCTGGATGCAGTACTCCAGAAGGTCCCTCAGGGGTGAGGGTGCACTCAATCCCACCTTCCATGTTGCCCACATAGATGTGGGACAGTGCCGGTCCGATTACCAACCCTTGAGGAACGCCACTCATCACTGGTCTCCACCTGAATATCAAGCCATTGACCACAACTCTGTGAGTGTGACCATCCAGCCAGTTCCTTATTCAACGAGTGGTCCACACATCAAATCCATACATCTCCAATTCAGAGACAAGGATGTCGTGCGGGACAGTGTCAAATGCGTTGCACAAGTCCAGGTAGGTGATGTCAGTTGCTCTTCCCTTATCCACCAACGCTGTAACAGAAGGCCACCAAATTTTTCAGGCATTATTTGCCCTTAGTGAAACCATGTTGGCTATCACCAATCACCTCCTTAGTTTCCATATGCCTTTGCTAATGACTTTGCTAATAGACCGGAAGAGCATCCTAGCCGGGACAAGAAAGGAATAAGATATGCATTAGATTTGCTCTGATAACCAGGAGATTTAAGATCTCAACTCCATTTTCACCAAAAGAACTAGAATTTTGATTGGTCATTTGAACACTACCATGTCCTGTAATAATGGCAATGATGCCATCATCAGTCCCCTGAGCTACCCATGTTTGTGCTTTACGTTTTGCTTTAATGACTCTGGGTGAGAAAAAGACTCTGAAGATGACATCTAGCAGACTTGCAAAAGTAGCCAGATGTCAAACCAGAAAAGAACTGCTCTGGATCTAGCTATTATTAAGGATGTGATTTCTATAATCTAGTAAAACATAAGTATTATGTTACTTCTTAAGTATACTTTCCTTCACCTGATTATGAGTACATGATCAACACACTGATTTTAATGTAGCAGTAATATTAATTAATCATTTACTAGCACTTATGCAGAAAATTGGTATTCTTGGTCGTGCATGTAAAAATAATATTTTAAATAAAGTCTGTAATACTGGTAATGAATGCTCAGGAGTTCTTAGAGGTGACTTCACATGAACAACTGATATCACAAGATTAATAAGAGACTAAAATAATTTTGTATAACATATAAAGAGCTTTCTCCTCATTTGCACAACACCAAAATGAGCAAATGTCAGGAACACACAAGGGCATAAGGAAAGTATTTTTGAGTAAGAACTGGTAAATTCAGGTTTCTGCTGCTTTTGTCATCATCTACAGATCTGTGCATTTTTTGAAACAATAGGGGGTCATTACTTTAAGGATGATGAAAACACCATAGAACTAATAAAGGGCTTGCTCATCAGGAGTATCTTCCTTCATTTTCATTGCCTTATTTTGACCAGTACAGTTTTTCATCAATATCTTTTCTCCTCTGATCAAAATTAAAAGTCATCATGCTAACAGACTTTGAGATAAAGAAAAAGATAAATCCAGACTAACATTGTTTCTCATTTTGACAAAAAGGCATTAATTTAACACACTACTTTTTTTTTTTTTTTTTTAAGTCAGCTGTTTCTAAACAGCAATAACCTCAAAGACATTTTCTACCGTTTGCATACTTGCAGTGACTACTAGCCATTTCTTTCTCAAAGAAACCTTCGTTGTTCATACCCAGTCCTAACTTTCTAGGACTTGTGAAATCCCATGTTTTCCTAAAGACAAACACCCTTAGAACAGAGGGGAGGATAAAATTAGTGACAAATTCTGACAGACAAATGATTTGGAAGGCATGATTACAATCAGGCTCAGTACTTGGGCAACTACTCTCTCTCCTCCCCAGCTTTCCACAAGCCACAATGGGGTATCAAAATTAAGTCTATCTACTAGTTCTTCTTTGATCTAAGTTTCACCAAGTGACAAAGCAGTATTCTTTGGTTTGTTCCTCTGTTGTCTGTGATTTCATATGTCTCATTCAAGTACTGGGCAGGCCTCGGACTACTTCCAGAAGGCAGACAAGAAAAAAGGAGTACATTTTGGTCATCTGTAGTACTGTGGATCACTGGTGCAGATCAAACGGAGTTTTGTATGTCACTGATACCTGCTTTAAGTATAAGCCCTCCTCCTGGAAGTATAATTTGTAACCCATACACAAAACTACCAAACAAACTAACAAAACTACTTTGTTTCAGCCAAACAAAGAGTGTAATTACAACACTGGACAGAATCTAGTATTTTTGGCTGAATACATTAATTACAGTAATTTTATTACTTAATTATAGTAGTTATTTGGGGAAAGGGCATGAGAACCTATTGTTTCTAGCTCTAAGACAAACACTTAAGTCAGCAGCCAGCAGTGCTGTGCTCCCCTGTAGGCATAACTATGTTTAAATCTATTTGCACAGCGGAGCATCTTCAACAAGAGACCAGGGAGCACTCACCTTGGAATAGCCTACATCTCACCAGTGAAGGTGCTTACCTAATACATGCACTTCACACCTCTTATACCCTCTTTTACTGACTCCTATGCAGAAGGAGTACATTAGCCCAGCTTTGAATGGGCTGCAAAGAAATAAGCCTTTTCCCCACTCAACCTTGGGAAAAGAGCACTTTCCTCCTACTAAAAGTATCCAACAACCACTTTGGTTTGCATTTCCTTCTGTCTGTGAGCTGTTTTAGTGGTGGATTGAACATTTCTAGGAAAATAAATAAATAACAAATAAAATTATGTAACACAATTCATTCTATCCAACATCTAGAGTGAATGAGTCCAGTCCTGTAGAGGCAGGAGCCTTGCTCCCTAAAGACCAACCTCCTGAGGCTATGTAAACCACTCTTAATCATTCTTATCCACTTAACTTGGTGGGAAAATGATAGTGAGAAAAGAAGTAACAAGCATGCCAAATGGATGTCCGGGAAGAAGGGTGGATAATTAATATGACCCTGCATTCCTGAGGCCAGGACTGAGGCCAGATGAACTTGAGGACTGTTATGGTGCTGGTTACCCATCCACAGAATGAAAAGTGGGCATCAGCTCCACCAAAAATAGCTGCCATGAGGGGAAAATGCATATCTGTCCTACCTCCATACCTTGTTCCTTTCACAGGAAGGCTTGCTGTTCTCTCTAAAACAGATCCACCCAGCTCCTCTCAGGGACGGCTGAGCCTGTGTCTTGAAGAGAAAGCATCTCCCCAGGGAGTCTCCATGTGGACCTAGTCCTGAAGAGGACCCAGATGCTTCCCACCCGGGAAGGAGTGTTCCCACTCTACCCAGGCACCACGACATCTCACTACAGCTCTGAAAATAACATTTGATGTATAGCACATACATGGCATGACTTTCCCCCTTATGCTGCAGGACTTTGTCAAATGAAATCAGTGGAATTACAGTGGTGTAAAGCCTGCATAAGTAATGTAAGAATAAGACCCCTTTCTGTCCTCTACAGCCCAATCACAGGAGAAGCTGAACATTTCCCACTAAGCACTTAGTGCCCTCTACTCACATCTATTTGATTTCAGCAAGAATTCAGCTAGCAGAGTTAATCTCTTACAACCTACTATTCTGATGCAATATGTTGCTCTCATTCAGGAAAGTTGAACTGAGTTTAGAAATTCCCAGGTCCCTCTGACAGTCAATAACCCACTATTTTAGTGCAATGAGCACATTAGCCCTGAATAGCTTGAGACTGCATTCTCCATTGATCAGATAAACAATTTGCAAGATATTTTATTACAAAATGACGTACCAATTTAGCCATCTTTTCATCAATGATGTGCTTAAATTGGATGTGAAATGCCAAGAAAGTTGCCTCCCCAGGGTGCCATCAGTGAGAAATGTAAATCAGAGGCTCTCAGTTAATATGGTTCATGTAGCGGAGTTTTATCTTTCAGTCAAATCAAATTTAAGACAGCTGGTAATACATGTTTGACCTCCCATTATCTAAAGCCATAAACTGCATTGTAGTGATTTGTTAATCTGGCCTTAAATCATCCAGCAACCTTTATAATTTTTTTTTTTAATATATATTATGGGGGTTTTCTTCTTCATTTTCTTATGAGTCCATACAGTACAGTTGATTACATCTCTGGCTTCTTGAACCTACTCCACCCCTTCAAGAGCCCTTATTTCTGTTGAATATAAAATTCAGTATTGTTTCTAAATTCATTTAAGTATAGAAGACCACCCTCTGGCTATAACTGCTTTATTTCAGAGGATAGCACAGATAGTCTTAACAATCCACTTTAAGATTGCATCTCTGAATCACAAAAGAAATGGAAAATTAATCATACAGTATTTGTGATCTTTTATCAAATAGTATCTAAGCCTGTGTTAGTATATTTACTAAGTCAAATTTAATTAATGGAACGGAGGTCCTATTTTATGTCACAGCCACTTCATATTGCATTTCTACCATAGTTTGGCCATGAAATTTCAGGAATGACACAAACCATCATTGTTTGACATATGATGTAAGTAAAGAAGTAACATTGTTCAATTACCCCACCACCGCTTTGAAAAAAGAAAGATATGGAATACTATGGTATATAAAGTCCATGCATAACTATAGAAAATAAAGTATCTTCATCGTAATTCCAGAAGAAAAAGTTCAGAAGTCAAAAGTCATGAGACCTAGAGAAATGTCGTTTGATGTAACAAGGTGAGTCTCAATTATTCACTATCATCAGACTTTTTAGAAATTCCTTTGGCTCAACATCACTGTGATAGTGAGTTTTGCCAGCTTTTACGAACTTGTTGCCAGGACTGTTGATTGCAGCCCACGGTCAACACAAAGTCCCTGGCAGAGGACCCAGAAAAGTCATGGTCCTGTGTGTTGGATATTGTAAACAAGTCTAGGGAGAAATGTACCATAATCAGTGTCACGGGGGTAAGAACAGAGACTCATCAAATGCATTTAATGGTGTGGCACCTAAGCCTGCATTGGATGGGTCCACTTTCAATCCTGGCTGAACTAAACAGGATGCAGACTGCTCATATGTGAGAGGTTAATTAGCAATGGCTTGAGACTTTTAGTCCATCTGCTTGCAAAAGGAAAAAAATAAGCTTTGCTTCCTGACAGTATGGTTTTTCCAGCCTTCTGAAATCTCTCAAATAGACTTTTCTCTTGATTCACAGGCAAAACACCCCCTTTCCTCAGGTCAGACACTCTCTTTTGCCACACTAAGTTTTAAAGGGATAGCTTCCATTAACCAAAGCACAGATGGTAAAGCAAATATAGGCACAGCATTCAATCATGATATTTCACTACAGAGCTCTTAGGCTAATTTTTATTTTCAAGCTTTATCCTTTGGCCTTGCAGCATGTCTCAGAAGGTTTAAAATCAGTTCTCCTACACCACCATCGTCTTCTGCCTCAACTATCATCTCTGTTACTGCCCATGTGGATTCCTCTTGCAAAGCAGCTCATGACACCAACAGCAAATAATCACATCGACACCACAAGAGACCTGTACTCGCACCTAAGCCTGCATTCACACTTCTGGACCATGCAAATAACCAAGCCACTGCTCATGTCTAGTTCATCCTCCCTTTCACTTCTGCCACTGCATGTGGAAACCTCTAGGATGGGATGCTAGAGAAAAGCCCTTTCACAAGAGCTACTTCTGAAAAACAGGGCTGCCAGTCAATCAGACAGAAACTTAAGCAATTGATCTTGCAATTGAAGATCAAGAAGCAACAGTGCTAGTTATTCCAAAGAGTTACATTTCAAAGAGTTATTCCCAGTAATAATTCACATCAATAAACTTTTATCTCATATCTTTAACCTCGGTTCTCAATGTTTAGCACAAAAATCAAACACAAAAAAATAAAATCAAACTAGGAAAATATCTTCTTGATTGCCTTTGCTTTTTGATATAGCAATCATGAGTTCTTTTTTCATTGCATCTCCCCTATCTGTGTTACCAAGACTACCCAAGAGCTAGCAATAAAGGCAGCAATAGGTGATATCACGTACAGAAGTGTTATGGGGCTTATAGGTCATTCATAGATTATCAACAGTATTGCTATATGTGCAACACTTCTAAGCATCTGATTTGGAATTTTATGTTAAGATCACAGATGAAAACAGTTGTTACATTATATTTTCCAACAGATGTGGGTGGGTTATCCAGGACTTGGGTTTAATATTCATAATAGTTTAACATTTGCTGAGTGACTGTTCAGTGGGGCTAACATCAGATGCTAAAAAAAGAAATTGCTGTGACCCCAAAGCATCATGAGGTTGTTTAAATAAAGGTCACAAGAATAAAGAAAATAAGGAATTTTTGAGATCTTTTAATTTGGCTGTTTGGTCTGGTGAACTTAGACTATTTTTTAAACTTATTCCCGGCACTAGAAAGACTGAAAACATGATCACATTTCTAAATGAAAGCTGAGATGATAACATAATAGCTTGTCTCTGAGAATTAAGGATTTAAATAAACTCACTGCCAAAATGCTAGCAAATAATATTCTAGTGGTATTATCAATTGGCTCCCATTTTATTCTGTGAGTGTCCTTTTTGACCTCAGGCACACTCAGCATACAGGTAAACCTTATTTCAGGGGAAAGGCACATGCCGCCAACATGCATCCCTAGATCCTAATGCAGCAGTACTTTGCATTTTACACCTTCTCTCTCAAAGCACTTGAAAGTACTTCGGTGTCGGGACTGATATTGTTTAACATCTCCATCAGTGACATGGATGATGGCATTGAGTGCACCCTCAGCAAGTTTGCCGAGGACACCAAGCTGTGTGGCGCGGTCGACACGCTGGAGGGAAGGGATGCCATCCAGAGGGACCTGGACAGGCTGGAGAGGTGGGCCACTGCCAACCTCATGGAGTTCAACAAGGCCAAGTGCAAGGTCCTGCACCTGGGTTGGGGCAATCCCAAGCACAAGTACAGGCTGGGTGGAGAGTGGATAGAGAGCAGCTCCGAGGAGAAGGACTTGGGGGTACGGGGGGATGAAAAGCTGAACACAAGCCGGCAGTGTGCGCTGGCAGCCCAGAAGGCCAACCATATCCTGGGCTGTATCAGGAGAAGTGTGGCCAGCAGGTCGAGGGAGGGGATTCTGCCCCTCTACTCTGCTCTGGTGAGACCCCACCTGGAGTGCTGCGTCCAGCTGTGGAGCCCTCAATATCAGAAGGATATAGACCGGTTGGAACAAGGCCAGAGGAGGCCACAAAGATGATCAGAGGGCTGGAGCACCTCTTTTATGATGAAAGACTGAGAGAACTGGGGGGAATTGGATTTGTCCAGCCTGAAGAAGAGAAGGCTCCGGGGAGACCTTATTGCAGCCTTCCAGTACCTGAAGGGGCTACAAGGAAACTGGGGGGGACTTTTTACAAGGGTCTGTAGTGACAGGACAAGGGGTAATGGGTTTAAATTCAAAGTTAGTAGCTTTATATTGGTTATCAGGAAGAAATTCTTCCCAGAGAGGGTGGTGAGGTACTGGAACAGGCTGCCCAGAGAAGCTGTGGATGCCCCATCCCTGGAAGTCTTCAAGGCCAGGCTGGATGAGGCTTTGAGCCACCTGGTCTAGTGGAAGGTGTCCCTGTCCATGGCAGGGGGGGTGGAACTACATGGTCTTTAAGGTCCCTTCCAACCCTAACCGTTCTGTGATTTTATGAAAGTCCTGGGAAGTGGCCCAGAACACAAGTATTTATTTAAAAGTTAAAATCACTTTTATGGCAAAGATACTGCTCATTTAAATTTGATAAATTGAATTCAGATAAAACTCTTCTGAAGTACAAAGCCTCTACCTAACATCACTCTTTCACAAAATGGTAAGTTATCTCAACTCCCAGATATACTTAGAAAATTGAAGATCCGTTGCCACAAAATGCATACAAAGACAAACTAAAAGTGAACCTATAATCATGAACTTATCTTGACAGCTGGTACAGAAAATCACTATCTAGAAGACACTGGAAGTATTTAACAAAAACAAACAAACAAACAAACGAAAAGTTTCTCACACTCAGGCTGACACCAGTAATTAAAGTCCTTGTCTTTTTATTTTAAAATATTATTGCATTTGTGTATATGGAAAAACATTCCATAATAGCAAAGAGATCTTGTAAAATTATCTTTAGTTTAGGTTTCAGGTGTGGCAAAAGCAATCCACCAGATTTATTATAGTTAGGAGTCAGAGCAGATTTTTTTAAAAACACCAGAAGTGTTATGAGACTTTTATATTTTCTGTGATGTTCTTGAAATTCAGAACAGCCCACTTATGAAAGCCTTGCAGGTTTGGGATGGGCTTTTTTCATTATTAGCTTTAGCATTTATTATAACCAAAAGTGATCTTATTTTTATCTACATAGTCTGTTTTTGCTGCATGCTTGCAAATTTCATAAGACTCTCTTTCAACTCAATGATTTGAATTTTCTATTCATACACTCAAGACTGCAATCACTACAGCTATTTGAAAAATTATATCACAGGCAAGAGCAGACAAGAATTCTTTCTTTTCTAGACTATGAAAGAGGAAGACATTTATTGTTGTTCTTGTAGGGGAGGGAGGTTGTGACAATAAAAGGTAAATGACACCCACAGATTTCAACTGCATTGTCAAAAGCTGTGTTTGTTTTCAGAAAAACATGAGAAATGTCAAACATTCTTAAGGTTTCACAGCTGTCACTTATATTCACAAATTCAGCCACTTGTTTAGATATTTTTGTTTTGCACCAAATCAAATTAAAAATATTACACCTACTTGTGAACAAACTAAAACACGGGTATTTAGAACTGCAAAGACTGACTGTTCATATTATCTTAACTATGTTAAGTCAGTCATACACACTGTCATGCAGAATCAGACTGAGTAGCGTCTTTCCAAATAATTCAACCGTTATCAGTGATCTAACTTATGGGGCGATGTAGCTCCTAATGTTACTCAGGACATCAGAATCTGACCCATAATTTCTTCTGTTTGGATGGATAAAAATCAAACAAGCATTATCCCCGCCTAGCATATACAGAGACATGACCATGTATGAAGTGACACTTATGGGAAGGTCCTCTATAATCATCTCCTGGAAAAGTAATTCTGACCTTTGCTTTTCTGCAGTCTCTCACCTCCATTGTTTGTAGTAGCCTTTTATACCCATCAGGGATGAACCCCTCTGGTTGTAGACTTACCTTCTCCTTGTTCCATGAAACTTTGTCTATCTCCCACAGAATGAGACACACCAAAGAAGCACCATCTTTTGCTTCTACCCATCAGGAAAATGCTAACAGTCTGCCAAGCAACAATGTGAACATTCATAGTCCCTGCTGATGTGGTCTCCAAAATAACTCACCCACAGCCATAGGTGCTTAATGAAGAATAGATGGTGCAGGTGGGCTGACGAGCAGGTGTAACAGAGCTACCATGGGTCACCACCCTTGCCACCCCTCCACCCCAGATTTTGAGCATGGCACATGGCCTCCAGTTGTCACCATTCTCACTGAGGTATCTCAGAAGGAACTGGAAAATGCCATCTTCCAGACAATGACAGGAAGGATCTCTCTTTTCATACATAAAAATGTAATGCTTTTTCCCACATCATAACCACCTTAAAAGATGTGACGTGTAAAAATAGCAGAGACATTTTTGATCATTTTCACTGGAAAATGTGAATTCATCAACATAATTTTTTAGAGAAATGTATCAATATGGATGATTCGCATTAGCAAGGGTTTCTCCTGTACTAAAGTATGATTCAATGACAGCAAAAGAGTCTGTCCTGGTACTGCTCAGAAGAGAGCTCACCCATAATGTGGGATATTTATGAAGGATAAATCTGTTCTCACCTTGGAACTGACCTCTACTAACCACGATAAAAAGAGAAAACAAAAAAATCCTTGTAGTTTAATTCCCCAGTGAGAGGAAAGTGATGTGGCTTAAAATTTCTGCTATCTGAAAATTCAGATATGTTTCTGGGCAAAAAGAAATTCAGGAACACTATTGGATGTTATTTTAAAATTTGGTCTTTTTGTTCTTAAAAAAAAAAAATCAATGTTGCATAGTTCTGTTAACCAAAATATAGGTTACTCCATGCCACTATGCCATACATAAACAATATTCACATTAGAAATTAGTAATTTTGGTGCTAGAACACTGCTCATTTATATGGGTAGGCAGGGAACTATCAATGAACTTGGAGGGCAAAAATTCACAAAACAACTAGCTACACTTCTAATGTAGCTTCTAATACCACTGTGCCCCAAACTCTTGTGCCACCCAAACAGGTCAGCTATTGTATTAACATATGACCAAATCCATTGGGAAAATAATTTAAGCAGAAAAATTGAATAATAACTGGGAATTGTGTAAAAGCATTTCAGTACAAGTCTGAAAAGCTTCTGCCTGAAGCAATTAAGAAAGATGCCTTTACCAGTTAAAACTGCCCTAACAGGTATGACAGCAGCTATGAAAGTATTGCTTGCTGATTAAAGAAACGAGAAGTAGATGATAAATATAAATCAGAGTGTAGGAATCATAGAAAATTGACAAGGGAAGGAAAGCAAAACAACTCAATCTATCATTATGCCACAGCTAAGAACAATTTAAAAGCATATTTCTCCATAAATAAGACAAAAAGAAGTTATACAATGGATGGTGCCTCCAGAAAATTATACCTCAGTATCTGGAAAAAGGACAGATGATATCACTGTATGATGGTGAGTAAATGCTCTCCGTAACAGCATACTTAAGTGAGATGTTAAAAAAACTAACTGCAAAACTATACATTATGTGGATTGAGTTGCTGGGGAAGTTCCAAAAGATGTGGAAAAAAATAAAAAACAACAAAGAACTGAGTTCTGATGATATCTTAAAGAGTCAATAGAAAGTAGCAAAAGTGTATCTGTCAGTGGCGGGACTCTTAATATAGAATTTAACCAGGGTAATAAAAATCATGTTGGTGAGTATGGGTCTATGGAAAATAGAACATGTTAATAACTTCATGCCTCTTTTTACAAAAAATAAATGCATTGATTCAGAAAAGCAATAAGGTTAATGAAATGCATGTTGCCAAAATTATATATTTTGGGACCAGTGTGATTGCTTCTAGGTAACTGGGGCCTGGTTTTGTGTCCAACTGGATAAACTGGTTCTTCTGAGAAGTACCACCAAAATATATGAAAGCCTGGTAGACACATCTTGCTAGTAAATTAATCCAGATCCACATCAAGCTTTCGCTTTGCTTTGAAACTAAATATGAAGATCCAGAGGCACTTATCCTCTCATCTCTAGACCTGTTCATGCTCCACCTTTGAACTGCCTGCAGACACTGCAGACCTACAGCTGATGAGGAAAGCAGAAGATGGGGGAACAGACTTTTCTCTCTCATGGAGAAGAAAACAGGAAAAAAACCCAAAGCTACTAAGCTCTATCTTCTTCCTCCTTTTCTCCCTCTTGGCACACTACTGGAAGAAGTGACAGAAAAAGAAAAAAAGGAAACAAAAAGAAAGAAAGAAAAGACAATCAGGACTTTTTTTTTCCCCCGCTAGTGCTGAAGGAAGCTGGAGGCTTCTCGCATCATTAAGAAACATTCTGCACTAGAGCAGCACCGGGAACACTGGTAATGCTGCTCCACCATGCCTTCTTGCTCCTTCAATTCCCAACTCCACTGTTATGCGGCCAAATCTTCCTGAGTACTTGCAATAAAGAAGGGAAGAGAAAAGAAAGGGCAGTAGTGCAAGGGCATGGTTTCCAAACCAACTTTACTCAGACTTTATTCTCACATCATTTCCTCTGATGTAATCTAGCCAGAGGCTGACCTCCAAACCACATTAAGTCTAATAACCGCAAGAACTGTCTTCCTCCCTCACTTCTCTAACTGTATCATCACACTTCTGCATCCTCCTAAAAACTAAGTTAACGTATTATTTTGCCTTTCTTATTTTACTTCACCCTATTGCCCTGCCCTAGCTATCAGATGTATGAGTTCACTTTGCTGTCAAGCTCCCCCCTCAGTCTCCCAAGCCCTGCAGCCGCAAGCAGGCACACACACTCCCCCTTCTCCGTCAAGCACCTGTCATTTCCTCATTGCTTCTCCCTGCCAATAAGAAAAAACCCTTCACAAAATCCTGCTTTGCCACCTACCTTCAAGCATATTTCTGTCACAAAGCCTACAGATAATGGCAGTCCCCAGTGGTAAGGCAAGGAGTGATCCAAGATTACCAACGTGGTTAGCAGAGAAAGAAAGTCAACAGGCAGAATTCATTACATGAAGATACTCTCTTCCAAGAACAAAGTGGCTCTAATATGCTGTAGCCACATTAGGCACAGGTTTAATAAACTTAGTTAACTCATTTGCCCTGACTGCCTCTGTGTGAACATGGCCTCTGTCTGCATTACTGTGCTCATGCGTGTCAACACGCTCACAGCACGTTTACCTGTTGCAGCCTTCAGCAGCATCTGTTCTGAAATACTGACTGTGAACTTTGACTTTCCTCACGTATCCATACAGTGTCTAAGGCAAGGTAGCTCTGATCTTTTACTGAGTTTCTTACCTCCAACTTTGATGTAAGTGGCTAACAGAAACAGTAATAAAGTTACATTTTTAAGGAGCAACAACAAGCTCACCTTTATGCTTGGTGTAAATCCCACAAGGACGACAGACTGTATGGCTCTTTCAGCACACACTACTTTGCAGGCAAATTAAGTTTTACTCAGTGGACGTTTACTCTCCCTTTAGTTGCTGAGATACTGGACAAGTACGGTTTAAACATAAATCTAAATTTTGTTAATTGGTTCTAGTTCATCTCTATTTCCAACATAATAGAACATAAATCTGATCACACAGCTTGGATAATATCATTGTTCACTTTATAGCCATGGCTCACCGTCACACTGGACAAGATCACACAGGGGATAAGGTCATGGAAACTCTCTGTGTGTCTTCTACCCTGTGATGTTATCAGGTACTCAACCCTAAAGCAATAGAAACACACTGATAAAAAGAGGGGAAAGGGAACTGTGATAATAAATCAACTCAACTGCAGAGAAAGTGCCAGGGAAAACAATATTGATTTTTTTTTACAAGTCAGCGCACAGATTTGTCAGACAAAAGAATAGAGATGTCAAAACCCACAGAATCAAACACACTAATATTAAGAGAAAAACAACTCTACTGCCTACAAAATGCTAGAATGTGTGCATAGCAATGTTTATCAGGAAAAGGAATGGTATTTTATCATACCCAGAAAATTTTAAGGGAACATTTATGCAATCTGTATTCAGCAGCTACTGTTTGCCCCTCACACTGATTTTAAATTAAAACATCTTAGTAGGATCAGGCAGAAAGGGAGTCAGAGTCCACTGCAAAATTAAAGTGCCTCTGGCCCAATGAACAAACTCCTCACCTAAGGGAGGTGACTCACTGGTCATCACCAGTGACCATGCAGTTACCTCCCCAGGTGGTAGTAAAGTATCTGGCTTCTCTTCAGTGACTTCGAGGAGCTTTCTTTCCAAAATGGCCATATTATGTTCATGGAAAATAGGGGATTGGTCAGGGTAGGTCAAGCAGACAAGACCATATTGGAGAGATAAGACATTTAAATCCTGTTCCCCTAAAAAAAAAAAAAAAACTTAAAATTCCATAAACAATTATATTAAATATACTATATGACATCATAAACTTCAATTTTCTCACCAAGGATCATAAGAAAATAGTAGCTGTAGGAAATACCAAGTATAAGAATAAAAATAACTAGCAGTTCAGAACAGAGATTCATCTGCTGTCTAACACTTATATTCAATAAATTCAGAGAAACTGAGGTCAGAAGGACAATTGCTTCAATTACTGTGTCCCATGGAACAGATGTCCTTAAATTTTATGCAGTTCCTCTTACTTGTATTCCCAAAACCTGTTTGGCTAAATCAATTATTTTAGAAAGACATTCAGCATTGATTTGAAGACTTTATAAGGTGTAGAAATCATCAATTCAACTGCTAATCTGTGCTAATGTTTCAGAGCCCTCACTGTTTAAAATCAGGATTAATTTCTTATTCAAATTTGTATGCATTTAACATTTTCCATTAATATTTTCTCTCTTAAATTACAGAGCACACTGTTTTCTCAACATGAAGGTATCTGGGCATCATGATCAGGTCACATTCAAATCATTTTAGAAAAATGGATAGATTTAATTCCTTAAAATTCCCATTATAACTCACTTTCTTCAGCAGACAAGTTATTTTTGTGACTCTTTTACTCAAACCTTCCAATACTTTGTAATTCTGGAGTTGCAAGGGATTGCTACTCACACGGATGTAGGTTGCACCCATGACTGCCTGGAGATACACTGGTGTCACTTCCCCAGTTCACGAGACTTCAGCTCATTTCATGCTACCTGCAGTAGGATACCGGTCATACACATGGCTACATGCCAATGCATGTGTACAAGGTATGAACTAATACTGAACCACAGACCAAACCACTGTAAAAACACTATGCTTTAGCAGGTGTTGATATTCTTTACTCTAAATCTGGCACGCTGTTTACATTTGCTTGGCATTGCTTTCATTTCCATGCTTTTATTTCCATTAAACGAAAAGCAATGCTGAAAAAAAAAAAGAAAATAAACTTCCTCTTTCATCTTCACAGGATGGTCACAAGAATCTTGTTTAGGTAAAAAAGCATAGTATAAATAGCAGAGCAATTCTGGGCCTCGTTGTACAGGTAAATAGCAGCCTTGATTTTCAACATCTACCCTTCACCAGTTGCCAAGATGCTAAAAGAATCAGTGTCTTTCAAACATTCTTGAATTTTATTTGTACACTCTTTTCTGTGATGGGAATTCTGTTTATCTTCCCCTCTCTTCAGTCTCCGAAATGGTTATTCCAAATACAGACATGTAATGCACAGAAATAGTTAAAATTTATTTTATCTCCAGGTATTCAATATTCTCTCTTAATACTCAGCAAATCCATTTAAACAGTGGCCATAGTGAACTCAGTAGACCCTCTTTTTTCTGACAGTAGTTCCCCCTCTGCAAGCTTCCCAGATTTAAAATACATCCACTCCATGAGCCACAGCAAAACGGTCCTGTGCCTGAGGTTCCCCTCTCACAGGGACACTCCCAGTCACTAAAGAAAAGTGCAGTGCATCGTAGCCAAGGTTACAGGTGGAGCTTTCAACACAGTGACACGGCTCCCTGGGCTGTGAATTCTTCACATAGCATGGTCAGTCACTGGTCCCACCACTGAATTAAAACCTCTTCATGATGAGGAAACAGCACGCAGTTTGAAACACGGCCTGATTAGAACGCCAGTATTTGAGAAGGCTTACAGCTAATTTTGTTTGCTTGGCACAGTATGAAAACAACTGCCTTTCCATGATCTCTTCATGAAAAAGCAGTTCAGTGTTAAACAAAATTTCAGAAGCAGAATCTGGGTCTTTCCTGTTTGGTTTTTTTTTTTTTCCCAAGCCAAGTAAAATTGTGTTGAAATGAGGACTATTAAGGCATCCAACCTTCAGCAACTTAAAGGCTCTGAAACAGTCAACTAGAACCTTTAGATAAAAGGGTGATAGTGATAAATGCACTATGGACAGGAGAAATACAAGCCACTGGATTGGCAGAGCAAGACTTTTCTAAATAAACACCTATATCTGATAGATGTTAACAAGAAGAAAAACAAATGTGGTCAAAAAATATGCTGATTCCAAAACACACAGTTTTGGTTTTGTTCCTGACACCTGACAAACAAAAAAGTTGTTTCTGTGGATATTGTACAGGCTGTTCACTACCTGGCATTCTGAATTCAAGCCCACAGTTCAAGCCTATAGAGTCTTGGAAAACTTCCACCAAGAGCTCTAACACTGGATTCATTGTATTTATCTATGTATTTTTACCACAAAATTTAGATTAAAAAAATAATCTCATAGAACATACTTCTCAGAGCTAAATAAAAGTCCTACCTACTATGTTAGCAAGACATTTTCTTTCTTATTACTCTCTCCTTAGAAATCTCTTCCCCACCCTGACATCTGATGATTAAAGTGAGTATCTTCCTTTCTTCTACTTTCCCACAAAACTTTAAAAGAATTCGCTTTGAATAAAAAAAAAAAAAAAATCCTGATGGTTCTTAAAGAGGTAGAAAAGCCTCAACCATGTAGGTCTGCTTCAACATTTTTATATGACAAGTTCACACCGCTTGTCTAAATTGAAGTTCGCACTACTTGGGGAGGGGGGGGGAAATCACAGCATACTGATTTCATAATTTTAATGCTTTATTCTTCCATTTCAAGTGTGTGATTCACAAAGTGGGCAGCTGTACAGAATATGGCACCAGGGATTGAATCTTTATTCTCTTCCTCAACCAGGTCACTCTGCATTCCATGAGCTTAGACTCAGGCAGCAAAACTGAGCGCCTGTTCCTTGACAGCTCCAACTAGTCCATTCCTTTTTTCCTTCAGAGTCTCCCACCTTTCTCACTTTTCCCTATCTGCCAATAAGACATCAGTATTCAACACTGAACAGCAGAGGACCAAAACACTCATGACAAATTTATTTTGCCCATCCTGCGCAGCTGTCTGTTTCAAAGCTAAATCATTCTTGTGAAAATGCGAGACAAACACAACGTGCCCGCTGGCATTTTTCCTTCGCGCCAGCACATCTTCTGAGCCTAACAAGGCTCATCCATCATCTGCACTAACCATGGGCTGAGGTGAAAGGTCAGGAGTCGGGGTTTGGCGAAGTTAACTGTAAGGGGACAGAAGGCATGCTGATAGGGAAAAGACTGTATCACTGTCATCTGCCAGCAACAGTGATTGACAAAGACAATATTGTTTGGTAATACATGACAATTATCCATTTATTTCATATGTTCTTTTTGTTCTCCTCAGTTGTAGGATGCAATAGTTACCGCTGGAAGTCTGTGAGACTTCTGAGACTTCTGGTGTGTGCACAGGGCACAGCATCTGCTCCTCCTTTAGAGGTGACCCCTTCGTGAGAGGCTCACAATTTTAGGTTCCAGGTTCAGCCATTTTGACCTACACAGATGAGATTTTTTTTTTTCCCTCCAGAGGATTCAGCAAAGGGTAGAAGAAAGCAGATGGTCTTGCCACTGTCAGACACTCCTGACAGCACTGTCCTGGACATTTTTCTCTGCAGGGATGTTCTTTAAAAAAAAAAAAAAAAATCATCATGGTAGAATTTCTTAAATCCCACAGGCTTTACAAAGTAAGTCCTCTCTCTGAGCAGGGCTCCTCTTTCATTCCCAACTATTCAAAGTAGAAACTTGGCACCAGTTTTCCAATTTCTAAGACTATTGCTCTCCATTATTCCAAATCTCTTAACCATATGACAGCCTAACCAACAAAAACATATTCCACTTTTTTCAACTCATTTATTCAGAAAATTTAGGAGTAAAAGAACAGCAGTGTATATGGGATTATCTTAAGAAGAGAAACGTGCCTCAGCAGAGTCTGCTAAACAAAAGCATGTCGTTTTCCCTGAAAAACATCCTATATTGTTAAAGCAATACATAGTAATATAAAAAAAGTTTCCCAAGTGACATGACCTTCCTTTCACAGTCCGAAGAGCAAATGATAGGGACACTGATCTCAGAGGGGTGTGTTAGGAAAACATATTCACAAAAAATATACAGAAATAGGCGATCCTGGATGTATAGTCTCCACTTCTTAAATTACCATTGTAAGGTAAAGGTAGAAATAGAAGCACGGTCTGTGACTGTCTTTTGAGGACTCGAGGGCAAATTCCAAAATTCAGTATGTAAGGAGAAAGCAGTCCTTAAAGTAAAATAATCAGAGAATTTAAGCCCTAAAGGGAACCTTCAACCACTGTCTTATTGTAACATGCATTATGTATTTTTCGAGCCATCCTATGCTGCACTGAAAGACTTCAATTTGGCTAAAGTAACATTTTTGCCCAAAAACTGCAGGAACATTTGCCTTAGGTCTTGCCAAGATGCATCAGGCAAAGTACCCTCCCAGCACATTTTGGTGGTTGCCCACTCTCGCTGCGTGGCGGCAGCTGCTGGGGAGTCACCCTCCTTGCACCTTCCCAGCCAGAATGAAGATCTCTCCAACAGCCAGCATTTCTTTCACCTCAGAAATACTTACACGCAGCAATAAAGCTGCCGCAACCTTTTGTTTTTCCTTCTGTCAGCTGAACAGCTGGAGGTTTCCAAGTCTGCCCTTCGACAGCCTTTACATCATTTTTGCAGCTCATTTACGCACTGGCCCCGCTTTAAAAATATGACCACAGCCAGACTGTGGGGAACAGAGCAGTGTTCAGCATCTCAATATCTGTCTCACTGACTTGGCTTAAGTAAAAAGCACCTACTCATTGACCCTCTGTTCTCACACCTAAAGGATCACACGTTAGCCACTTTGTCAGCATACCACCAAATTCAGTATTTATAAATGAAAAAAAAGCTACAAAATGCTGTTAGTGTTTCAGTAGGCCAGGGTTTATAGCTAAAAATTATGTCACCTATAATGTGAATGTCAAAAAACTCACATTTCAATTTCAAAATCCTAGACCTCAACTAATTGGAGATACAGAACCAAGGAGGTGAAAGTCTACATAGCAGACAGCTAGTCTTTCTTTCAGTCAGATACTTTCAAAGTTTCACATACTTGTCTTTATTTCCATGAGAAGTTAAATACTTACTCTTTCAAAATGTTACATCCTGGTTTATTCTATTACTGTTTTGAGTAGGATTTATTATAGTAGGACTAACCATACAGTTTTGAGAACAGTCAAATCACCAGAAAGTCATTAATCTTGGATATATATATCAGGAAAACTGTGTATAAAAGATAAAGAGTAATTTACGGATTGTAGCCTTTAGTGGGACATTCTTTTTCTGTGCCCAGCTCCAGAAGACTTAAGCCCATCAGCCAGCACATTAAACTCCCAGAAGGCAGCAGAGGAAAGGTTCACGTGAAAAAGCACTTCACTGCTGAAGGAGCCACCCCGTACAACTATTAATCCCCAAGAAGGACGACAGAGCTTACACTAAGAGTGAAATATGTGCAATTGAGGGTGCTACCCGTTTCATTATTGACTGCTGAATGACCCAACACTGCAAGGAAGCAATGATTCTCCTCTCCTCCTTCGTCTGTTTGTTTACACTGAAGTTCTGCGGTCTGGGATTTTAGCACTGCAGTCAGACTGCCTTTTCTTAAGGATTTCTGGTTCTTGTTTTGGTAAATAAGTTAAGTGAAGAGTATTTTAATGAAAATTCTTGACTGTGAGACACTGGAGGGGAAAAAAACACCTACCACCCATTTAGAAATATTTTTCTTTGCAGTTGTAGGATACATTTAAGTAAAAATCATTATCAGTCTCACCTGTGAATTCAAGCTCCCCCAGGCTGAGAAATACCCAGATCCCAGACTCTTTTCTTCCCAGAAAGGCTCTTTATTGCTTATCTGGCATAAAAAAGTTAATGCCAACACAAGACTGTGGTTTCCCCCTCCCCGTGTTGTTAAACTCAGTGTAGTTGCAGGAGCTGATCAGGCATGCTCAGAGCACACTTAACCATTTCTGACTCCTCAGGAAGCTTAACGCTACCCACAGAGTAAGATCTTACACTGCTGAGACCAAATGTTTAAAATAAGGGCAGAAATATTAAGTCAGGAAATAGCTCAAAACTTCTTCCTCCTTTTATCTAGAAGAGTTGTCATTTTCTTTTGATCACAAAACACAAATTCTGGGCTCATTCACACCATTTAATGCTAATCCCTGCAAGATGGTTTTTCTAGCTGTCCTCCTCACTACATAAGCAGCATTTTCTGTTAAAATACTATTAAGCTTAGAGTTATAGTTACACTATATCCAGATGACTCGAGATGTTTCAAGGACACTGTTTTAGCACTTCTGAAAAATTTCACTAGGCACTTATCTAGCAATCGAATACATTTCTTTGGTGTTTTAAATCTGTCCTTTAATGAAGCGTACAGGTAACTGGGCTTGAATAGAAATTACATGAATAGGTACTTTTGAGGAAACAACAACTTGAATTATTCTATTTGTCATTAGAGTTAATAGAATCCATGTATAAAAGTGATTTTATCAAGTAACTTTATTCATGTAAGATGTTTTCCCCAATTCAGTTTTAGATTTGCAACATTTTTGTGGGGTAACAGAAATAGCATATTTTTAAGGTATTACCCGAGTTGTACTTTTGCCTCTTTCTGGCTATCACAATGACTATTTAGGGAGCTGACTTCCCTGCAAGGACAGAACACACTTTTCAACTCCAAAGATTCGCTTAAAGTGGGAATTGCCCGGGGTTTGAGTTCAAATCATTGTCAAGTCTTATATTATGTCCGGTATTCCTGACGTGCTTCAGAGACTAAAGCCAGAACAAGAAGTTGATCCTTGCTCCCAAGAGGTTAAAATCTACAACTCAGCAGCAGACAATAGAGGGACTGGATATACAGAGAAATACAGGGAAAACAACATTAAACCACACAAAGAGTTTCTCGTGGACCATGTAGATTAATTGTTCTTTTTGTAAAGGTAGATGCAAATCAAGTAAAAGAAACACTTCCATCAAAGACCCACAGCGTCCAAACTGCAAACTGAATGCGAACTATGTACACTCCTACGATTCCAAAGGAGAACGGGAGGTTACTGGTTTGTCACAAATTTGCGTTCGCATGACTACAATTTGGGTTTTCATGGTTACTTCTGACTCCCATTTCAATAACTTAAAAGTTCACAAAATCTGCAGAGGCAAAGATCCTGTGTCAAACTACTATTACATGACGTTATGTCAGAGTACTTAAAAATATGCTGAAATAGCAACTGCCAAGCATTTGATGACTACATTCCTTTTAGCGGCCTGATTCAGAAGAACCTTTCTGTTTCCCTGAAGTGCACCTCTGGCCACCTGACATACTTCCAAGTTCTTTTCCAAGCTGTGTTCTCACTCAATATTTTTCAATATCTTTAAATATCCATTTTGATCTGGAAAATAATGTCCATGTAACCCCTCTGTGCATCCCATGATATTTTAGTACCCTCCTTGGTTAGTATTTAACTGGTTTAGTTTTGCAATGAAGAATAAAGGCAGCAAAGTCCAACAGTTGAATGAGATTATATAACACCAACTAAATATACTTTTTTGTCTCAGCATTTGATTATTCTTTTCAGTTAACAGATACGGTTAGTAGGCCCACTTCATTAGCAAAGCTGTTTCTATGCAACTGTCAATCACACAATTCATCAGGTTTCAGATATTATGTTCTTCTAACTCTTTCATAAGGCTTAACTTAGACTTCTTAAGGCTACACTCCACATGTGACATGCCATTAAAACCATCACCTTTCCTAACAACAACAAAAAAAAAGGCAAAACTAAACAACTTTGCTATATTTATGGCAGCAATGAAAAAGAATCATAAAATATGTCAAGTTAAAAGGGACCCATAAGGAACATCAATGTAGACATTTCTAATAATGACAGTTCTCCTAAAAATTTTTGGTTTATATCTACAGTCTCCTTTGGCAAGGAACATCTTGGATTTCTGGATCCATTACAGAATGCATTACATTGCTTTAAATATTCTGTATCTTATTTTATAATATTCTAAACATTTTTAAATACTCTTATCTGGTAATAAAATCATGCATAATAAAACAGTATCAAACTCTGCTTTGGTCTACTCTATCTCCCTATTATAAAGTATTAAATATTAAACAATTTAGATAAAATAAAGATGGGAAAGAGGTACTCTTCTTATCATAACTTAGAATTAATATTTCATTAAAGTCCAGATGTGACATATTAAACAGAGACTTTTTTCTTCAGCAGTATTTCTTCTTATTAATGCATTTTTAAATGACAATACTAAAACTTATCCTTTTTTTTGTAGGAAACATTTAAATTTTAAAACAAAAAAGTATTTCTCAGACTTTTTATGAACTATGTAAGACTGAACCACAGTCAAAAACATATTGTTGATACTTCTCAATTCTTGACAGTTTTCAAACATTTTAGATTATTTATTTATTTATTGGAAATTCAAAGCTGCACTGAATGGCATTCACTTCCATTATTCAAGTAGACCTTTTTCTTTAATAGAGGTGTAAAACTTCAAATGCAAAACTTTGCTCCAGAAACAAGGACTGAATGGTCATTTTATCTAGTGATCTCAGTGACAGGCAGGAAGTCAATCATTCATTAAACTGTGTTTTTTTCAAATATATTAAAATATTTAAATATATAAATTCAGCTACCAAGACTTTATTTCTCCCTAGATTCTTGAACACCCCCTTCCTGCTTCCCCTAGCTGGAGTTATTGCAACCATCTTTTCCACAGGCTTTTGGCAAGCGTGCACAGCATTTTTGTTGATGGCTTAGCCTTCCAAAGGCATGGGTTTAGGGGGTTTTTTGGAAATACATGATCTGTAGCCTGTTACTACCTATATTTATACCCCCATGAGCTCTTTCCACACTGTATTTGTTAGTAGTAAGGTTCTATTAATGTTCTGTTGAAATGCTTTGTGTTTAGTTAGTTGCATATGCTTCAGCCAACGTGACCCTAGCACTTAATTGTTGCGTTATGCTCTCAGGTCACGAACTATTCAAAATATGAGAATTTTATTAAATTGTAGCTATAATTTTATTTCATTTAAAGTACATTATAGTTTATATGTACGTTCCTCATCCTAAGGCTGATTCTTAATAACTTTAGCCTGACAGTTAATAACATGGCAGTTGCTTGCATTACTTTTAGTGTATTGTGTAGGAAAGGCAAGTGACCCTCAGAGCCTGCACTATTGTGCCGAGATAACTGCACGCATTGAAGGAGAAATACCTACTTCGCCCATGCACATAATACTGCACACACACACACACAAAACAGGAATCGGTGAGACAGGTGAGCATATCATATAGGCACAACGCAGACAAGGATGAGATTAGTGGTGATATGGTATCATCCCTGGACAGTTCACATCCTTACAGTTACACCTCCTGTGATCAAAAGCTTTTGCAAAGAATGTGATGACCTATTTGTCTTACTTGGTGGGAACAAAGGCGATTTTTTAGGGCATCTTGTGAAATCATAAAATGAAGACCTGAGTAACCACACAGAATACAATAAATAAAGATTTCAAGCTCTGTGACGGAGATATTTTTTTTCTTTAGGGCAAAACATTTACCTGTTTCTGCTGCCACTGTCCACTGCGCTAGCCATAAACCCTTGGCTCGCTCTGTCAGGCACTGTTCACACACACATATATCCTTGGCACCTAAAAGCTCACAGGCTGTGAAGTACAGTAAAACACTAAAACAAAACCAAACAAAAAAAAAAGCCAGGAAAAGAGAAGTTGGAAAGTTCTTCTAAGAAGGTGGAAAGCATTTGTTAGTAGACAACCAAACTGAATCAGTTAGGTAGTGACATTTTTCATCCTGTTTCCTTTGCTTATTCAAATGGGGGTGGGGGTGGAAATCAATATTCATGAAGATAAAAGCCCAAGTATCACTGGGAGGAGTCAGGATTACCATAAGCACTTTAATCACATACCATTTACTTTCTATATTACTTATAGACAAAGTGGAAAATTAACACAAAGTGGAAAATTGGGTTTAGCTACTTTTGCTCTCTAGGGCCTTATTAAACAAAGCCACAGAAGTAGCCTGGTTACTTATATGCTCATTAATAAGAGGCATTGATCAGCCTAATTGCAAGTGCACATTCACACATCACCACCCAAGTTATTTATCTCTGCTAAAGTTATTCACCTTTCCTCTTAAATTATTAACTCATGATTGTACTCAAAAACATGTTATTAAAGGCTTCCATAAAATTACAATATTTAGAAAGACTGCTGCTTGACATTTCTCATGTAATTGTTTTCTGTAGAAGAGAGTAAGGATCAACCTCAGAAAACTAAAAATGTACTATAATCCATAAAAATAATTCATCATAATGTGGACCTGTGATTGAGCATACTTTTATATTGCCCGAGAAACATTTTTGTATATAAGCATAGGAGAATTTATCACTTTCAGAACTCATCATCACATCACTATATTCTACTGCTCAGCTTTTGTAAAAGAGGGAGTTAATCAGCATCCTTAATTGATTGCCGAAGGAGAGAATTTGATTTCTTCACTCTATTTCTGTGTAAGTCAGAACACACCATGGACAACAGTGGAACTGCTGCCCTTGTCATTTATTCAGAAATAGGCCCAAGTTCACAGGTATGCTTAACAAAGTCTGACAGTTAGGTTTAGTCTCCAATTTGCTGGAATGGCCTAATCCCAAAGTCAACTTCAACACACACATCATAATTTATTCCTGAACTCCAGCACGGAATAAACCAAACTGTTCCCTTGAGTGGCAGAGATACATGAGACACTGACAATATGATTATGAATGATGTCACACTATAATCCCCTACCTAAGACAGTCCTTCAATACTGTCCTTGCACCTTAACAAACTTCAAAATACCTTGTAAAAACAGAATATCCCCTTGATCGCATAGTGTAAAATCCCAGTCTGCTGAACTGCAAAGCAGCCTTCCGATGAGTTGACTATTACAATTTGTTTATTACTGAAAAAAAACCCTAATAACCATGTCAAATGGTAAACCAGAGCAGCTTGTGGACTGGTAGAGACTGCAGACCTGGTAAACATCTGCAGGGAGCTGAGCTGAAATTTTGCTACCAGGAAGATATCATGGTAGCAATACAGGGGAATGGTCTGGGAACTCACAGCTGCCAGCTATTAAAGAAACATCAAGAAACGCAACTTCAAAGTGAAAAATATGAAATCTTTGCAAAAGAGGTCATAAGATGCCAGTCAGCATTCTGAAGAAGCTACACACATGTGCTCGCAGTTTCTGGAGCTGCACAGTATCACTAGCCAGGAAGCAGCAAGAGAGGCCTTTGTGTTCCCTGACCCTGTGATTACACGTTTGGGGGTTTCACTTCAATATTGCCTCCAGTCCATTTACCACTGTAAACATTACCTCACGGCTCCCAGAATCCCTGAAGTCCAAGACAGAAACACCTTCACTTCTCCAGGCTCTCTCTCCGTCAGTGGAGGTTTTTCAACCTATGGCAGACCACTAGTACCTCGCATCCATGCTCTCGGCAGTTCCGGCCATGGTGTGTCTCTGCCTCCAGTGAAGGAGATCTTTCCCATTTCTGTGGGCATCCTTCGCTTGTGTAACCACCTGCAGACACTGATGTCTTTGCCTAACATGAGCAGGAGACAAGGGGTGTGGAAGGCACAAACAGAGATGGCTCTCTTAAGCAGCACAGATTTCAAGCCAGACCATCTGTGGGAACTGGAGCTGTCTGAAGAGACTGTTGCATCAGTGCAAGGTTCAGTGCTTTCCACATCACCAATGAACTTCCTTGGGATGACACTCTTCTAAAGACTGACTTAACACTGGCTTTGTTTTCAGTGTATCTGCAGTCCCCAGGGCTTCCAAAACAATTGTCAAAGGATTGCATGGCAGGTTTTACTTGCTAACTTCTTAAGATGACTATCTAAAGCGGCAGATTATACATGAATATACCTCCCAGCATTTTCTTGCCTATTATCAATTATTTACTGGTCACAAGGCTATAGAATTAAGAGATAGAAAAGGTCAGTTAAAATTGTCCAGTCTATCTTCCACATGTTTGGGTGATTTTAATGATGTTATTCTCCAAATAATATAAACCTCAAGTTAAAAAAATTCATCCTCAGAAACTTGTGTAATTTTTCTCCTTAAAGACAGAGTTTTAAAATGTTTCAGAATTTGTCATTTATGTGTCTTAATTAATTTAATCATTCTGCTGATTGCTAATAGAATTCTTGAAGAAAAATAGGCTTTTTCCTTGAAGTTTATGAGTTACCTTGTAAGTTTCCTTCAATCTTTTACTTAAATTCTTTTCTCATTTCAATTTTTCTTTCCTTGCTTTATTTTATTCTTGACTTTCTACATCATTATTTAGCTCCTTCCTACATTTCCTTCACACATAAATACATTGTTTCAGACTTTTAAGCAGACCTTGTTCAGAGAACATCCAGTTTACCGAACACTGAGACTCACCAGCTACCTTTGAAGTCACACACATTATGGGGGAATGCCTGCTGCTAAACAGGGGCAACAGGTGCTGTTTCAGACATCTCAGGAACCTGAGACATCACCATGGCAGATTTGGCCCAGGGACCAGAGAGCTCTCTTCCTCTCTGGAGACCAACTGGAAGTCAGCTGTTGAAGGGATCAGCACTGGCAAAGAAAGCTCATGTTTGGGCACCTGTCCTACTCAATACTTCTTCAGATGAAACATCACCAGTTTGGAGCCTAACCTACTCAATTCACAGTGGAACAACGGGACAGGCAGTGGCACCCTGATCCTTCAAATGCATACCGTCAGTTGCTAAAGGAATACCGTATTAAACACCTAGAAGGACTAAAAAGAGCTATGACACTGTATGTTTGAATCAGAACTTTGTACTTTTGGATATATATGAAGGGAGAGCCGCTTTTATCTGGAAGGCAAGAACAGAATGCTTTAGAAACATAAATAATAGCACTGAGAAAACAAACACCAGACTGCACTCCAAATAGAAATTGCACATACAACGCCTAGGTGGCCCATGCAATCCCCCAGCTTCTTCCCTGCTGAGTGGCCACTTGCTAAAAGAACCATTACAAGAAAGACCCAGGGAAGCTGTGTAGCTCTGGCACTATATCTCTACTACTACATGTTGCTGCTCAGAAAATAAATATAGCTGGACATAAGCACAGTGCCATGTCTGCATGGGCTGAGATGCAAGCTGGCTACTAATAGACAGACCTGGACTACATCTGACTGTACAGACGCGCTCAGAGATCACTACCTTCTCTGATCTGCCGCATAAACACACATTCATGTGAGTAACTGCACAAGTCAAATGTGCTCAGCAGTGAAACGCACTCTCACAGGACTATTTAGCATAGCCCTATAATTCCAATTAAAGAACAACCCGGTGAGCAGGCACACACAGCTCAGCCAGCGGATCACTGAAAAGGGTTAACCCCAGCAGACAACTGTGACAAGCTGCTGGGGGAAACTTTGGGCCAGCACAACTGCAGCCAAAAGGGACGTGTGGATAGGTACTAGTATATAATCCAGGCTGTTTCAAATCTCTCTTTAGTTTATGTGTTTGTTTGTTGAATAATCAATATTAGAGGTAAAATATGTAAGAAAAGGAATTATTTCTTACAACACCATATGATGATTTTAAAGTCCAAACAACCTGTCAAACGAACAAGCTGGCTTTTATGTCTGACACTGAAGCAACAATTTTTAAGCTACATACAAATCGAACACAGTTGCTTATTCAGAACAAGTCTACTAGTGGTACATAAAAGAAAATTCTCTTGTTAAATTTTTAACTTTCCAATCCCTTCAGTTATAGACTGGAAAAAAAAAATCAGTGTCCTGTATCACCTCTCTATATCCTCCTAGGGAAAGCATTAGTAAAACAAAGGAGCGAAGTCAAAATCTCTGCCCATTCAACGTACTATAACTTACAACCTTCTTCATGAGTTGCAAAAGGTAATGCTTGAAGAAGGTAAAGTTGCACCTGTATTCTGTGTGTCCTCTTTCATTTCTTGAAGCCCTTGCTAGAAAGAAGACAGAACTGGAAATAATGTCTCAGGTATGCACCACTGGAGAATTCCACTGCCAAGGGAAAACTGTCCACCAGGATTTTTTTTTTTAATTGACCAGGCTTACAGCTGCTTCATTCCCCAGGAGCAAAATGAAGCCTCTGGATTACATCAGTTTATCATGCCACAACAACCCCAACACTTCTGAGGATAAAAATAGAGCATGAAAAAGTCTAATCTTTCTCGTCTCCGCCTCTCCCCAGAAAAGCCCAGAACCAATAGATCATCAATTCTTCTTAAGACAGTACAAAGTAAAATTAAAAAGGCCAAATCTAGCACTTTTCCTGTCAAGTTAATGTTGAAACTTTGATACAGTATTTATTTTTTCTTCGTCTAATTTCCTGCAAATGCCTACGTTAGAGAAGGAAAGATTTGGAATATAGATTCAACAGAAATTAATTCCTTGGGAAAATGGTTTATACCAGATGTCTGTGAGCTGTTAGCCACATGTTGCCAATTCTCTCTTTTGTTGTCATAAGCTACACACAGTTCCTCCAAGCATCATTCGTTCCCTCTAGTATCACTAGCTAATCTGATTGAAAGACCAGACAGTAGGCTCCAAATTCTCAGATGGGGACTGACTGTAGCTGCTAATAATTTTCACACTCGGGAAACATAAAAACCTCTTCTTGTGTTAAGAGTGTTTTATTTTATTTTTAAAAAGGTACCTCAGATCCCCATCTCTCCACATACTCATTCAAACCACTTGCAAACATTCTTGCACATTTTCACAGTCTGTTGCCAAAATATATAAGACTGACAGCATCAAATTACTTCCCCATCTTTTTCTGATTTTCAGACTCACACTTTTTGGCTATTCTGATGGCTAAGGAAATTGCAAGGTGCTAAAACAATCAGATAAAACAAAACAGACCATTACCTCCTCTTACTGGCGTATCCTGTTCTCCTTATGCAACTTTCATATCTGAATAATGATAGAGCTGGCTGTCTTTTAGCCATCGCTATTATAAAGCCAATGCACTTAGAAGAATGGAATTTAATGGAAAATACAAATATGAAATATTTTGAACAAGCATAAACCTTGAACCGAAGAGTGAGCCTGAGCTGAAACAGCACACCCAAAATGAATTCTCTCATGCATTCAGATCCCTAAACTCCTAAAATTTTCACTGAAGCATACATGTTTCTCAGCTATATACAGTATCTAAATACAATACACTTACAGAATTTTTTCTATTTTCAAGTTCCGTTACTGAATTCACTTATTTATTAAAATTGAAATCTTAACATAAAAAGTATACATTTTTTTCTTTTATAAAGGCCTCTTGTTTTTTTTCCCTTGCTATACTGCAGGACTGGAATATTTGGGACTTCTAATCTGCCTGCACGGAAGTGATGTCAAAGTATAGTGCAGTCTAATTTTAAAAGAGAGAAATTATAGAAAACCTCCCCTCCCAAACTTCAGCAGCTGAGCACTGAGGACCATCATAAGAAGGCAAAATGTGAGAGGTTATTCTTCCCTTACTATCTCTGAAAATGCAACAACATGTAAAAAGTGTTATCTTTCCTATTAATGCAAAGTGAAATGCAGTTTTGCATGCTGTCCTATATAGATCTACAAAACAGGAAATGATTGCTTGATAGGGACAATGGCAAACAGAAGCATCGACTACATTATTATACAACATGGACATTATCTTGTATCTTGCAAAGTTGCATTTGTTTGATTTGAAGGCATATTAATTGACCTGGAGGCCTGTCAGGAATTACATCATATCTAGAGAAGCACAGTAAGATCAAAGATGGTTTTCCACAGTTCATTTAAATTTCCAGCTACCCTACCCTTTCATGCTTTTTGTTCAAAGCTAAAACTTCACAGATCAGGTTGGATCTGCCCCTCCAAACCCTTTCAGTTCACATTTTCCCACACACCTCTATATTTCTGTGTCCAGACAGAAATGAAAGGAAATCATATTTCTGCAGTATTTCCACTTATCCCAGAAACTGACAACACCTAACTTGAAAACAGTTCTATTTCTGCGCTATTTGCAGTTCCAAGACTCTCTTTTGCTGTTTGCAACTAAACTTGCAAAGGCTTTCAGAATGGTTGTTCTCCAAGGAATTCATCCTCCAGGTTCAAGGATGGCCCATCCCCACATGCAGGAAGTTAGGCAAAGGTGGCAGGAGGCCCACAACAAGGATCTCCTGACTAAACTTAAACATAAAAAGGAAGCATGCAAGAGAGAGATGAAGGATCAGTTCATCCAGGAGAAATATGTAGATACTGAGTGCACAAGGATTGGATTAAGAAAGCCAAAGTCCCCAGAAATCAAATCCAGTGAGGGATAAGAAGGGCAGTAAGAAAAGTTTCCACAAGCCCACCAAAAGCAAAAGGAATAATAGGTGAAAAAAGTGGGTCTGACACTGATTCGGGCAGGGAATCTGGTGACAATGGACATGGGAAAAGACCAAGGTACTTCACCTTGGTCTTCACTCATAAGACTTACCTTCATTAATCCCAGAACCCTGAGACCAGGGGGAAAGTCTGGATTAAGATGGGGAAGGATCAAGTTAGGGAAATTGGACATACACAAGTCCATGGGTCCACATAGGGTACACCCACAAGTACTGAGGGAGCTGGCTAATGTCACCATGAGACATGTTAAAGACTGTGAGGAGTGGCTGAGGCCCCAGAGAGGTGTGCTGCAATCCATAGAATCATAGAATCATAGAAGGGTTAGGTTTGGAAGGGACCTTAAAGATCATCTAGTTCCACCCCCCCTGCCATGGGCAGGGACAACTTCCCCTAGACCAGGTTGCTCAAAGCCACATCCAGCCTGGCCTTGAAGACATCCAGGGATGGGGCATCCACAACATCTCTGGGCAACCTGTTCCAGTGCCTCACCACCCTCTCTGTGAAGAATTTCTTCCTGGCATCTAATCTAAACCTCCCTGATTTCAATTTATGCCAAAGATAGGGAGGTATATATATATATATTTTTTTTTTTTTATCCAAAGATACCTCAAGGGGCTGCAGAAACAGGCAGACAAACCTCATGAAGTTCAACAAAGAAATGCAAAGTCTTGCTGCTGAGGTTGAATAATACCATGCACCAGTACATGCCAGGGGACAACCGACCAGAAAGTAGCTCTGCAGAAAAGGACCTGGGAGTCCTGGTGTATGACAAGCTGAGCACAAGCCAGCAATGTGCCCTAATGGCAAAGGGGCTGCACCAGGAAGGGCATCACCAGTAGGTCAAGGGAGGTGATCTCTGCCTCTGCTCCACACCGGTGAGAGCATACCAGGAGTTTGGTGTCAACGTCTGGACTCCTCAGTACAAAAGATATGAACGTATTGGATTGAGTCCAATGAAGGGCCATGAAGATTAGAGCATCTCTCGCAAAATAAGTGCTTCAGAAAGCTGGAGCATGTTCAGCATGTGGAAGAGATGGCTTACAGTGATCTTATCAATGTGTATAAAAAGGAGAAGATAAAGATGATGGAGTCAGACCCGGTCATATTCAGTGGCAGGGCAAGAGGCAATGGGCACAGACAGAAATAAAAGGAATTCCAGAATTTCCATCAGAAAAAAAATTATTTACTCTGAAGATGGTCAAATACTGGAACAGGTTGCCCATAGATGTTGTGGAGTCTCCATCCTTGGAAATATCCAAAACCTGACTAGACAGAGTCCTGGAGCAACCTGCTTCAGGTCCCCCTGCCTTGTGCATACAGTTGGACTAGAGAACCTCCTGGGGCCCTTCTAAACTCAGCAACACTGTGATTCCAGAAAGGTTTGCTAGTCATGTATCATAGATATCTCAGAAGTAAAAGCTAGAACTCCAACATTTGATTTAAGGTGTGTGGTCACTGAAATGCCCTTTTCAAACAAGACAAATATCAACAGTGGACAAGTAGCCCCTAAAATACTTTTTTTCTCTGGGATAAATAAATCTAGCACTCTGTCACACATAAACACATTCAATGAATAAAGATCTGATTAACTAATAAAACTTAAATAGTAAGCATTTAGTGTCTTAAATAGTAGCAGTGATATTGTGTGTCACACAGGTTGATGCCTTTCAATATTTTGTAAATAATCTGGAATTAAATAAAAATTGATTCATTATCAGATTTGCAGATGCACCAAAGTCTGCAGAATATTGAGAGAGCAATTTTGCAGTGATCTGAAAAGTAATTTAGTAAATTTAAGCCCCTTCTTACAGCATTAATACCGTCAAATGCATGGTCATATATAAAGAAGCAAGGAATACCAATGGCATCACTTGACTAAAGGTTGTATTCCCAAAAATAATTACTTCATCCATTACGACTCCTAAATAATTATCAATCAGCTGAACACAAACTCTCAGACCAGCTCTGCCACACAAGGCTACTGCGAATGCCTGTAAACAGAACAGCAGTGTGTAAGAAAACTAAGATATACTTTACCCTCTTCATGTCATTGATGAGAACTACAGTGAAGATACTGTAATTCTAGTTTCAACAATAATATATATTATTATATATACACAGAGGAAGTGTAAAAGTGCTTTAGATTGAACTAAGAACTACGTTAAATGAATTCAGAAGTTCCATCAGTTTACCAAAAGAAGATCAAGCAGTGATTTCATTAGAGTGAACAAGTGTATTCACTGAAACGAAACATCAGGTGTTTAAAAGGCTCTTTAATCTAGTGGAGAAGAGTAAAAAGCAGAACCCAGAACTCATAGCTAACACTAAACAAATTCACATAGAATTAAGTCACCATTTTTTAACAAAGAGATAGAGGAATGAATCATCTCTTACAGTTTTGAAATTTAGGTTGTCTATCCTTCTGAAAGAAAAAAGCTAAACTCTATGCATGTAATGATCTAGGCATTGTGCTACCTTGCCAGCTTGAATTAAATGATCTAATGGTTCTTTCTAACACAAAATCAATTACTTCGTGGAAGTGTAAAGAAGTTGCATTTAATCAAAGTGCAATTTTTCCTTGTCAAAACTTAGGTTCATTATAAAGTCACCTGTGTGACAGGAGTTAAATCTGGGGGAAAAAAGCAGGTAATCAGCAACCCCATGTTCCAGTAGCCACACTTTAAGGCATATCCTGTGACAGATGCTGAACATTGACCAGCCAACTATTGTAAGATAAAACATTCTCTGTATTTATTCTATCCTTTCTGATTGGTTGCTCAGAATGTGCTAATGTAAGTTTTATAGTTCTACTTATCTGAAGAATATTTATAGTCTCATGACTTGTTTCCAATCAGAACCATGTCATTTTACCAAAGATATAACATTAATTCTATTAACCATTACTAAAAGTTTCATGAATACACTTATTTCAACTTATATGTTTCTTATTCTAATTTAACTGGTCTAATTGCATTTCAGTGAAAGTATGTTATTCCTTTTACCATCTACTCTCTCCCCACTACAAGAAAGTGTCTGTACAGAGATGGACACTGCTCTACACTGCACTGAGTTCATCAGCAAGCAGACAGTCCCTTCCTCTCTGACATGTAAGGGCTCAGGGCACATATTAGGTCTCAGCCTTTCATTCCATAAATGGGAAGCAAATGATCAGAGAGATGCAGAGCAGGACAGGGTGAACAATGCATTTCTGCTTAGAGAATGAACATAAAAACCTGACCAAGCAAAATTAGAAAGACAACCTCACAGCAGCAGATAGGAAAACATTTGTTTTCTCCTCAAAAATACGGAAAAGCAAAGCTACTTTCAATACTTTGTTTTGCCCCAAAATTAATTTTCTATGACAAGAAACATTTTATTTTTACCATGGGTGTTGCAAAAGCAGCAAAGCAATGGAATGGAGAGCTAAACACAAAACCAAGGGTATTTCCCTTTTTTTCTACGGAGAACCCCAGGTTTACAACAGCCACCCCATGACATGTGTGACATAACCATTCTCCACCTGAGGAGATCTGAACTCACTGCTCCTTGCAAAATGCCTGCAACATGAAGCCCTTGGTAATTCTTCCAAGATGCTCTGCAACCTTTCCTGTCTAAACTATTCTAATCTGAAATATTCATTGGCAAATGAGAGAAAACTATTCTGTATGTTGAGGCTTGCAATGTTCAGAGCCAAGAAGCTTGGCAAAAGCATGTTTCACTTAAGGTAGAAGATCTAACGGATTGTCTGCATCTTACATGAGCTTCCACTCCACCTAACAACTAGTACAACAAACCTCTTGCAAAGGCAGTTTGAGGCAATTTACTTTTATCTTCCTTTCCCAAGAAAAAATGAAATAACCTACTACCTCATGCCCTGAGATTTTCCACAGTATTACCACACAGTGGTAAGTCATCATTCCATCTCATTTTAGGAAAATGACACCCCAAAATGGCTGTAGAGACCATGGGACTTGTTTCTAACAAGCAGGTCCCTTCCTACTCCAACGACACTCCACTCACCGTAGCTATTTTCTCTTTCCTAAGCAACATGGCTGTTTGACTGACCACTAGTTCATCTCCTGTTGAATGCAGAGAAGAAAACATCTACTTCTCTGCAGTGTGCATTGACATATCAGGAATGTTATCTTTTCCCAACACAGTATTTCACAACTATTTCTGTTTCTCTACTACGGAATCATTCAGCTCTGTACCATCATAGCACAGTATTGTTCTTACAAATTCTGGATCTCTCCTGAACACCTTAATGCTGAGGCTTTCATTTTTCTCTGCCTGTATACACCTGCAGTTGGAGCATAACATTCTGACCCTGCAAGATATGCATATTTTCAGTTCTTTGAGAAAAAAATAAAAGTGGTAGCAGGCAGCAAACCAGGCTTTGCTTTGCCCATCTGTAGCTAAAGTACACTGCTGATTAGACCTCCCATTCCTCTTCAGGAGGAGCCTAACCTCCCAGTAAGATATATTATTAAAGTAGACGAGGGCTAGCCCAAATGGATTTGATTTTATGGTGACCTTTTCAGTGACAGCATGTTCAGGGAGGGCTTTCTCAGAGGAGTGAAAGAACAGATGGGCAGACAAGGCTAATAACTCCATTCACTTTACTGCATGGGACCTTTTTTACCCCCTTGATCCCCCCAGATGGATTTTCCTGCTTTATTTTTTGCCAGTAGTTTTAGCTTATTTCTAAGGCTTTATTTATACATGTATTCTTATGGCATAACCCCTAATAGCAACAACATCACTGCTCATCTGAAGTCCATTTAAAGCACGTTTGGCTCTTCCAAGGAACAGCATCACAGTGTACAATTTCCCTTGGTTCAGCTTAGACCTCCAGCTCTTTTCAAAGCCTCCTTTGTACCCTGTAGCAAAGCATTTCTAGCATTTTCACCTAAATCAAAAGATGCTGCATAGGGGTCTTAGTGCTCACCACAGGACTAACTTTCTGTCATTCCCAGCTGTGAAATGCATTGGGTGCCAATGATAACTAATACAGGAAGTCCAAGTAAAGAGTGTTTTCCAAAGAGACTGCTGAAAACATACCCATGTTTGTACACTCTCTCTTTCTCCCAGGACACTCGTCAGACCTCTATCACTGCATCAAGAATAATTTTTTAAAAACCCCAAACATCGGGTATTGAGCATTACTTACAGGATATCTCCAATTTCAGTAACAAAAATTTTCCCTTTTCTATGTACATAGTTATTAAGAATGTGTGAATTTAGAAAACTTTTTGGGGGGGGAGGGGGAAGAATGGAAGGGGGGTCCACACCTACAGAGAACAACTATACCCACTCTATGGATTGCCCTAGACCCTCCCTAGCAACAGGCACATCATACTCTATTGCAGGACGCAAGTCATGAAGAAGTTGAGTGAAATTCGCTCTGGTTTTGCATGCTAAAAACCTTTGTGTTTTTCCAGGATGAAGCCCTCAAACATTTCTTCAAATACCCTCATTGCTCTAGCAATTACCCTAGTGATAAGGCTGTGCCATTATTTTATTATTACAAACGTTTTTTCATACTGAGCCTTTTATATATGTTCAGGTTGTTTTCACATTGGTATTGATCACTGATGCTTTTACGTACCCTGTTCCTTTAGGATATTATGTTCACAATCCTTTGCCCCTAGGTGTATCTACCTTCTCTTGGCCACCTCTGTCTTCTGATTTAATACTTGGCCTCACAGTAGCTTTCAACTCAACTAAAAAGAACAAAAAAGAAATCCCATTTGACATCAGAGTAATATTGTAATATTATCCATTGCCTTTATCAGGACTTATTTTAACCTAACAGTGATGTTATCCTCCTTGGAAATGTTATGAAGTCTTGTAAACTCTTCCAAAGTGATACAATTTTTGTATCTGCATTACAAGTCACCTCTCTTCTCAAATTGTGTGCACTTTTTCTGTGGTGTGTCTTCTAGAATATGCCACATGATGACCATCTCCACTCACATTTTAGTCAAACTAACTGTTATGTATGTTTTCTTGCACTCTTACAGCATTTTGGATCCTCCGTCATGACTGCAGGATGAGAGGACAGCATCTGCACCCCATATAGATGTGTAAACCTGCTAACTTCACAGTAAAAAGTCAGTTGTTAATTGTTAAAAAGAGGCTACTTGTGTAGTCCAGGATTTGATACTTCAGTTCCACATATTGCCCATAAACTGATCACAAAACAGAGAAATAGTCGGGCGTGGGGGTGGGAAACAACAGCAACAAAAAAAACAGGGGAGTAGGGGGAAGAGAAAGAGCGAGAAAATGGTCCTTCAGCCACATCACACATGCAAATAAGTCCTTTTTTTTTTTCCTCTTGTATTTTCTGTTCAAAAATAAAACCCTCAGATACCTCATTCTTACATCATCCCCATTTTTTTCCCCAAGTGCTTTTTCTCATTCAATAATATTCTTTTTAATTTGAGAAACTAGCATTCCACACTATATTCACCATGATTGTACATGATGGATTTGCAAAGTGGTATAATGAGGTTCTGATTTGTTCTCTGTTCCTTTCACAATAATTCATAATATTCCATCTGATTTTCGACTGCCACTGAGCACTGCTCTCCTGTTTCCATAAGGCTATCTATTACCACTCAGAATGAGATTTAGGGTTGTAATAGTCAACTTGCAACCCATTCAAGAATATGTAAAATTAGGACCATTTTTTTTTTCCCTTAAGGGCATCATTATCTATTAATCTACACTGAATTTAATTTATGTTTTATCATAGCATTCTTGGATTGCTTTGCAGCTCTTTATCATCAGTAGATGGTGATAACATCAAACTTTGTTGCCTCAGTATTCGTTCTTTTTTCTCATCATTTATGAATATGCTAAAAAGCACATTGCAGCACAGAACAGCAGACTCATTAGCAAATTTACCCAAGCCCTGATTTTCCCTAGTTTATAATCGACTATTTACCTATATGAGAACTTTCCCTGTTACCTTATGGTCTTTTAGTTCTTACAAGATTTTGGTGAGAAATCATGATAAACAGGTTTTGAAAATATGGTTACTGAATCCAGAGAATAGCGACAGACCTGAATTTTTTTTTTTTTTAAAGTACAAAGGCTTGTCCAAAGCATCTGTTTTCTCCTTCTCCATCTAATATTGATATTCTTCAGAAAAGTTTGTTCCAGCTTACTGACACCAAATTTACTGATACCTAGTTCCTTAGATGTTCCTCAGAGATAATGTTTTCAAAACTGGGATCACATTAGCCATCTTTGATACCAAGACAGATTCAAATGACTGCTCATGTAACTCAGTAATTCTGCTGTTTCATCTTCAAGTTTCTTTAGAACTCTTGAGTGAATGTCATCTCTGCCTGGAGATTTATTCTTGTCCTTTTTGTATATTTGCTCAAAGACCTCACCCATCAATAATCAGGCTTGAGAACGATCCTCCAACATTTTTCCCTATCAAAAAAGACTACCATCTGGAAAACCCCACCAAGTTCTCCTTGAATGTACGTATATATATATTTAAAAAAAAAAAAAGAAGAGTTTATTTTTTCAGCTATATTGTCTCCTTTCTCATATGTTGATCACATCTTCGACTTACAGGTCTCCAGCAGGCCTACTTTTGAATGTTCCAGGAAATTATTCCATTATTCATGTCTATGCCTCTTGCCAATTATGTCTACAATTTTTTCCCGAATGCCTTTTTTTTTAATGTCTTTCTGTTTTCACTGAGCTACAATCTCAACATTTTTAAGGAATTCTTCACATTTTCAGAAACCTTACTTAGTCATAGCATGTTGACACCTGTTCTTTACCCATAGCATCCTTCTTTTGGTATTTGAAGACTTCCCATCACAACACGTACAGGCAACATGCACTTGGTCCAAGTTGTCAGCATGTTTTGATGGTTTTTGTAATGACAATTATTCCAACTGGACAAGTTTCACTTCTGCCTATACATTTAGCCTCTTTCTATTAAAAACTCCTCATATTTACTTTGCTATTTTATTGAGATTCACAGCATCATGCAGAGAGGCAGGTCTGTGTGACCAGAGCCTCTTCTTACTGGCTGTTAGTCCAGTCATGGAAGGGGATCAAAATCCAAATTGGTATTATGTCTGTTAGGTGCAACTGGCAGGTGGACCTGTAACTAAGAAGCATCATAAGAAATCTGGAAAACAATGACAAACCTCCAAAACCAATACTGCCCAATTCCCACTGGATAAACTATGAAGGACTAACTGCTTCAGAGAATACTTGCAAACAAGTAGATATTTGTATGAACTTCAGGGACATCAACCCTCCAGAGAAGGAGTAAAAAGCCTAATAAGAGAATAAACCGAGTGGAGATCGGTGACGAGTG
>NW_010254623.1:0-5099 GCF_000690775.1 Eurypyga helias
ATTCTGTGATTCTATGATTCACCACAGGCTGCAGGGAAGATCTGCTCTGGTTCCTGGAGCACACCACCCCCTTCTTTGTCACTGAAGTTGGTGTCTGTAGAGTTGTTTACATATTCTCAATTGTCTGTCTGCTGCAGTGTACAGGACTTTTCTTTCTTCTTAAATATGTTATCGCTGAAGTGCTATTACTGTCACTGATGGGCCCAGACTTGGCCAATATCTTGGAGCTGGCTGGCATTGGCTCTATCGGCACACAGAGCACATTCAACCGAAACTTCAAGCAGCTTCTCACAGAAGCCCCTCTGTAGCCTCCCTTTTACCAAAAGCTTACCACCAAACATAACAAAAATCTTAAACTAGTTTAACATGTCTCTTTTTTAAGGTCAAATTAAGAAAAACAAACCACAATACACCTGTGTTTGTGTTAGACAGAATTAAAGCCACTGCAGTCAGCAATGCCTGTAAGTAATTTGATATGTTGCCCCATTGCTGATGTTGTCTTTCTTTAGTTGTAGTAAATGATATGAAGTTTTTATATTTATGTGTGGTTTTTTTCCATTTTCTGAGATTATTTCAAAAAATGATAATAAAAATTTTGATCATTTCTGTAAATATAGCTATTTAATTAAGCAAATCTAGAATCTCAGTTATTGGGCATGGTGAGTGGCATTTGTTATTAAGTTTCTTAACATCAGCACTTTACTGATACATAATGCAATCATTTAATCAAACACTGTACCAACAAATATTTTCTAATTTTAGAGTTAAATTAACAATTTAGACATAATTTTAATTTGCTTTTTAATATAATAATAAAATTATTCTGTATTACATAGCAGAAGCAATGAACATTCATGGTTAGATAAAGCTAACTATTCAACTATGACAGTATTAGAAGGAGTATTCAGAAAAGAAATTAGACAAAAATTTGGATTACTCATGCATATTTCATTCTGTGAATTATTAAAACCATTTCTCTTTAAAAAAAAAATATTTTAAGAGTAATTTTTCAGTATAAATGACAGCATAATTTTTTTTTTTTTTTAAATAGGAGTTCAGACCATATGTGAACTGAAGGTACATGCTGAAGGAGTCCATCTGTTCCAATTATGTCTAATCCATCACTAAATCTTGCCATGAACACATCAATCAGTTTGAGGCATTGCTGTGGTTTAAACCCAGCCGGCAACTAAGCACCATACAGCCGCTCGCTCATTCCCTCCCAGTGGGATTGAGGAGAGAATCAGATGGGTAAAAGTGAGAAAACTTACTGGTTGAGATAAAAACAGTTTAATAGGTAAAGCAAAAACTGCTCTCACAAACAAGGCAAAACACAGAATTGATACACCACTTCCGGTCAGCTGGCAGGTGTTCAACCATCTCCAGGAAAGCAGCTCCCTCACATTTAACGGTTACTTGGGAAGACAAACACCATGCCTCTGAACATACCCCCCTTCCTTCCTCTTTCCCCAGGTTTATATGCTGAGCATGATGTCATATGGTATGGAATATCCCTTTGGTCAGTTGCGGTCAGCTGTCCCATCTGTGTCCCCTTGCAACTTCTCGTGCACCCCCAGCCTACTCACTGGTGGGGTGGGGTGAGAAGAAGAACAGTCCTTGACTCTATGTAACCAATGCTCAGCAATAACTAAGTGGGGTGGGGTGAGAAGAAAAACAGTCCTTGACTCTGTGTAACCAATGCTCAGCAATAACTAAACCATTCTTGTATTATGAACACTGTTTTCAGCGGTGAGAAGAAAAACAGTCCTTGACTCTGTGTAACCAATGCTCAGCAATAACTAAACCATTCTTGTATTATGAACACTGTTTTCAGCACAAATCCAAAACATATCCCCATACTAGCTTCGTAGAAGGAAATCAACACTATCCCAGACAAAACCAGCACAGGAATACAAATATTTCTTACATCAGGTTGAATAATGATAGTCACTTGCAAGAATGTGATATCTGAGTCTTTAGTTTTGCAAGGTGGAAACACTTTAAAATTGTTACTCAAAGTCCATGCACAAGGAAGGAGTCAAGAGACAGCAGTGGGCTTTTAAAAAGTGACCACAGAAGGTTAATCAGTTTGAAAATAAGGAAAAGACAAGAGAGATGATGTGGGATTGAAGACAGAACGAAAATGACAGGTAAGTGTGCTGGTTTCAGGCAGGAATGAGCTCCTCCTACACAGAGCTGTCTGGCCCAGAGTAGCAGAGGGATTTTGTTTCATTCCATGGCACATCAGGCTGGGTGTATTCACTGTTTTGAAGGCACAGGAGTGGCCCTGGGGGCAGGAAGATCGTTAAGGATTTTGGGCTAGCTGATAGCTGGGTCGTTAGATCCTTTTGTTAGCTCTTGGCACTGCTGCTAGCAGAAAAACAGGTACTTTTCTTTGTGTGGTTTGGGGGGTTGACAGGTTTTTTTTCCTGCTTTGGGGCTCTCAGGCCCCACCCACCCCCCCCCTTTTTTTTTTTTTTTTCTCCCTGTTTTCTGGCTCAGGGATTTGTCTCCACTTGGAATTGCTTGCAGCTTTTGGAACCTGGCTATGCGTCAATCTGCATGTGGTGGGCTACTGTATCATATATTCTATTTTCTATTGTTTTAATTACCTAGTAGTAGTAGTAGTATTGTTAGTATCACTGTAAGTTTCAATTAAATTGTTATATAGCTCTTATCTCAACTTCTATGAGCTTTCCTTGGTTGTTTGGTTTTTTTCTCTCTGACCCTTCTTCACTGTGGGAGCGGGCAGAGGTTGATGAGCAACTGAGTGGTACTTAATTGCCAGATAAAGCTAAACCACAGCATTAATAAATCAGAAAAAAAGGATAATCTGCAAACTTAAAGAAAAATGGTACATAAAACCCCATTTTGTACCAGAAAAGGAAGATGCAGGCCTACATTATCAGATGCTACTTAGAAAGAAACATCAGTAAGACTTTTCCTGACATAGATATAGACACTAGAAAAGATTTTAACTGTGACACAGTCTTTGGTGGTCAAATGACTAGGCAAGAGCTGTTTTCTCTTCCTATCTTTTCTTCTTACTCTGTAAAATGTCAACTTTATGGTCCGGAACCACAGCATAATACTGTGTAAACTCTGTTACAGAATACCAAAGTAGTCAGTAACAAAGGCTGCTAGAAATTATTGCCACACGAGATTCTTGTGCAAGTAGGGTAAGAAAGGAATTTTTTAGCAAAGGAAATGCCTTGGGAAAATCTGCAGTTCAGGGTCTTTTGAAGTATGCATGAAAAGTACAATTAATATGGCAATGAAGCTGTGCAGAAAGTCTCTGCTGAAGCTGAGTGGCTGCCATGATCAGTACTCATGGCAGAAAGGGTTGAGCTTAACTGAGCTTATAGCAAGTTTGTTGAACATTAGAAAAACTAAGTTTGCAGGCAAAGAATATAAGAAGGGTTCATCAGTTAAGAAAAGGGTGACACTCAGAATGACGGAATTGAGGATGATCAGTGAGTGGTCATGTAGAGACTTTTGGAGAAGAAGAGGAGCCATTAAAGGAATAGATACAGAAAGGGCTAGAATTGCTGCTGAAATGGGGGGTGATCTGCAAAATCCGAAAACTATTTTCTTGTAGAAACAGAGAACAGTAAGACAAAGCTTCCGGAGACCAGTAATTGGAAAAGACTCTTTTGAGACCTTTAACTTGATGCCCCAATCATCTAAAAGAGCTGTCAGAATTGCTGTAAATGTTATGCCTTCTAACAATATAGAAACCAAACAGTAAACCCAAAAAACCCTATTAATAAGTTAAAAGAGAATACAGTAACAGGAAGAGAAATTAAATTGATCATTTGCAATAAAAATATTATAACGAGAAGAATAGTCAACATTATTGATATTGTTAAAGGCATGCTTACTTTACAAAATTTAATGACAGATCAATATTTGAACTGTTTGTATAGCAATACAAAAAGCACAGAGGCACAGAGGTTTAATGAAATGCAGATAATGATGTGAATACAATCAGAAAACAAAGTAACAACGTAGATGCTGAGACAATACATAAAAAAAAAAGAAAGAATATCTAAAAAAAAGAAAGTAATAGCATGGAGAATTGTAAATTCATTAGGATCACAATAACCTTTGACACCAAAAGAATGTCTAATAGCTCCCAGTGGAGTACTGCTGAATAGGCCCTACACTGCAGCTGGGAGTGTCAGCAATTTGTTTATATTTTTGAAGATAAATCCTGCCAGAAACTGTGTTTTCATAGTGATGTTTGTTATCCTTAATAGATTTGAAGAAAAATAGAATAAGAAAAAGCTTTATAAAAATCTAGATATAGACAAACTTCTTTACTAGCAGTTACAAAGACTGATGTTATTTTTTTGCCTGGTTTGGTGAACAAACATCCTTTTGTAAATGAAATTATGACAGACTCCATGGCATGTGGACATAAGCTAGTTTTAAAATTACATGAAGATTATTAACTTTTACTTACTAGAAGAGAAAAAAAGGTAAAAATGAAATTAATTTCTAACTATTTTTTAAAGATTAATGTTAAATCAAAATAATTAGCAAATGATTCTTGACTAATATTTCATTTTATAGTAGACTGTTAAGAATGAATTCAAAAGTGAACTCCTTGTTCTTAAAAAAATAAAATATTGGTAGATACTAGAATTTTTACTTTGTGTAAATTACCCGGAAAGTAATATTTTATGGTTTTATTTTTAGGTAATTTTATAGACAATATAAAATAAATAACATTTGGGGTTTTTTTTGACTGCTAAATAGTGACAATATATTTCCCTGTAGTGGCCAGGAATAGGAAAGTAGTTTTCAACAGATTCCTCTCTCTCCTTCCTCAATGATGTTCCTTAAAAATATTTAATTTAAATAGTTGGTTGTATTTCATGTCCTTCCCTTGCAGGCTGAACATGATAATTTTCATTAATTTTACTCACTTTATGATATTTTAACAAAAAAGAAACAAGCACTAGAATTTGCTGAAATGAAAAAATTTACTTTTCAGTGAAAAAAAAAAAAAGTTGTACTAGCTAGTATGCACTTTCACAAAGACCTTTATGCAGGTAGCACAATTATAGTCTATTATTGTCCTGGTCCCAGGCAGC